>NC_054372.1:87614630-87857130 GCF_017654675.1 Xenopus laevis
TATATATTGTGGTAGAGGGACCAAAGTGATGTGGGGAAATGTGTGTTTTCCCTTTAAGTTCTTAATAGTGGGAGAGGTAAGCTCCAAAAAAGGTGTTAATAAACAGAGAATGGTTTCTCTGTTTAAAGACTTTAGTAGCCAGGTGCTCAGATCCAGTAGTCCAGCTCACATGTTGGAGCTCACTTTCCACAGGAAGGCTGTCCTGCGGAAAAGTATTTAATTCTAGTGACACTATTGGGAAACTCTCTCTTGGCAGGGCACAGAGTAGGAAGGCTCCCTGCCTCTGCAACGCCAGATTTTGCCCCTGCATACCCCCCTCCCTGCGAGTGTGCATGGTCACCACAAATCTGGGCCTGTGCCTTTGTGTGGAACTCCCAGAAGGAATGGGGGTACTGCCTATAACTGCAAGGAGCAGAGGGAGCCCATGACCAAGTGTGAGTCTGAGCATCCCCCCCAAAAGAAGAATCGGGAGTACAGAGGTGATCCTAAGGCATACTTTCTTACAGGTAGTCCATAAAGGGCCCAGTTTAGTAAAGGATCTCATCAAATGTGTGAAGAAAGTGCTCAGTGGGCAGGATTTATTTTTATGATTTTTGTTTTATATGCTGAAATGGTCACCCCTGTGTGAAAATAAACTGCCTAAAAGTGAAGAAAGCGTCTGTTGTGGGTTCTGTATGCTTACAATATATGTATATATACCGTATCTAACAACACTGGCAGATGCTGCTTGCCTCTCTGCAGCAGTGTAATAATTGAGGGATTTATCTAGTTAATATGATACATTTCACTTACTGAACGTACATTTTTTTGTCATGCGTTTTGATTTTATGTATTTGTGGATTTTTGAAATGTTATAATACTGCATAAATATTGAAATCCATTTACGTCTCCTTATGCTGGAATAATGACAGAGATTAGGTAATGAAATTGCAGTTTTTAAAATGGTATATGATCAT
The DNA here is from genome assembly GCF_017654675.1 of Xenopus laevis. Classification (NCBI taxonomy): domain Eukaryota; kingdom Metazoa; phylum Chordata; class Amphibia; order Anura; family Pipidae; genus Xenopus; species Xenopus laevis. The sequence goes on from NC_054372.1 coordinate 87,615,587, forward strand.
CATAAGTAGTCATAGGCACTGAAGTACTCGTGATTTGAGTTTGGAAAGTGTAAAAACCACGAAAACCTCTAATTACAAAACTTTGCCAGGTAAAAGTTGTTGAGGTCCTATGTAGAACTCAGTGGGAGCTGTGCTGATGGATTGCTCTAAATCAGTTTGGCTTCCATATTTTTTTCACTAGGAATTGTCTGAAAAACTTACATTTTTAAGGTTTTTTGTGGTATTCGTATTTTTTAGTGCATCATTCAGCGTAATTTTCTTTTCATACTTTTTTTTATTCAAATTTTTATTTCATGACATTCGTAGTTTAAGGGGGTTATTTATTCAAGTCCTAATGCTAAAAACTCAAAATTTGTGTCTTTTATGCTTATGGCTTGCTTACTTACAGTATATGAACCTTAATGATTATTTTTTAATAGAGAAATTCAGTCTTGTTATAAAATATGGCTTGCATAATGTCAAGGGTGCTGTGCTACATCTGTGATCTGCCTTAAAACTGGTTATTATATGGCTGTCAATATTTTTTTAAAACAGCTTCTGCTGACAGATTATATCTATCTAATATCTAATTTCCCTTAAGGATAAGTAAAATAGGATTACATATCATTGACAGAACTGTCAGTTGCTGGACTTCAAGTGGTAGATGGATCAGTGCTAGGCTGCAGCATTGGCTAGGAAAAAAACATGTCCAATTTTTTATTTGCTTCAAGAGTCATCCCATGTTTCATTCTTAACCCTTTCATCCTGACAGTGTTACAAACTATAGTTTAAACTTTTCCTTGGTTTTTGTACGAATTGTTTAGAAGTCTCCCCTTGCTTCTAAAAATTGTTCTACAATTGTATAACAGAGCCATTCTGACTTTTACAAGAATCTACAATTTAATGTTATACATTAGGAATACAGTGTTGTTAAGACTTACCCTGGTGGTCTAGCGGGGATGCCCACAGCCCTAGTCCTCCTCGTTCGGCGCCGGTCTCTCCAATAGTTTAAGCAGCACTCACTTCCGCATTTTATGCTTCTCGCATGATGACATCATCGCGCTTTGGCGCGAAGTTTAAATATTTAAAGGGGGCCCATTGTTAGGTCTATTTGATTAGTTCCTGGGTAGTTCCTTTTGTCTGTGAATTATCTGGTTTTTGATTCAAAAAAATTTGTCTGACTTTTCTGAACTCTGCCAATTTCCGACCTTTGCCTGCCTTCCCATTCTCTGCCTTTCTCTGGTTAACCTTGATTTTCTTTTTATTCTGAGCACAAATAGGTTAAGCATTGCACTGTCCATTTCTGCAATTAGATATGTATGGCCCAGAAGCATATTTCCTCAGGAACATAATAAAGGAAGGGCATTCTCTATCAAATAGACTGTTAAACTGATGAGTTAAGACATTTGAGTCAAACAGCAAACACAAATGATATGAACAATCTGGACAATTCACAGTTCTCCTTTGTGTAGTAAATAAACAAACACGTAAAAAAATACTCATACCCACTGTGACAACTTTTTCTGAGTTGGAAGAAAACCGATATCATGACCTTGTGCAGAATATTTTTTGAAACACAGTGGGAGTAAGAGCAAAGACATAAAAGTATATATAGATACAGCTATATAAACTGTAATGTAAACTTTTAGTATGTTATTGACAAACCATTCTAAGCAACTTTTCATTGGTTATTCATTATTTATTTTGTACAGTTTTTGAGCTGTTATGCTGATTTCTAGCCTGCTACTGAACATGCTGTCTGGCTTTCCAGTTTACTGACAAAAAAAAAAAAAAACAGATCAATTTTTACAACAGACTCAATAGATTCTGTTTACTCCAGGATGGTACCCAGCACATTCAGTTCATAAATTAATTTCCCTGATGACATAGGTGCAGGCATCGTATTACAAACAGGTATTAGCTGCTAACAGTTCTAATTTATATAATTTTATTCAAGTATTAGTGAAGATTATTAGAAAATCAAAAAAATAGACAAACCAGATTCATCTTGTATACCAAGAAATGTTCAGTAATGAAATACATCAGTGGAAAATTAAAAGAATAGTTAAGAAAAATATAATAGGGGAAGTTAGAATTCATTTAGAGGCACATTTATTAAAGGTCGAAATTCAAATTCATGTGTGTTTTTTAAAACTCTATTAAATTCGGATATACTAGAAATTCGACTGGGGGGTTATTTTTTTGAAAAATCGGATATGTATAACTCGGACGATTATTCCCAACTCGAAAACTCAAAACAAATTCAAATAAACTCGATTCGAGTTTTTTCTCCAAAAATCGAATGTCAGGAAGGCTACAAACATGTTCAAATTGATACCTGGACCTCTCCCATTGACTTATACATGAACTTAGCAGGTTTTAGGTGGCGAATTGTCGTATTTGAGTTCTTAAAGGCCAGAAATCTCGAAATTCGAAATCGAATTAAAACTCGAATCGAGTTTGCATAATTCACAATTCTAGTTTGAGAGTTTTGACCATATAAAAAAATTGAAAATTTGAATTCAAATTTTCAATTCGACCCTTAATAAATCTGCCCCTTAATGTCCAGGTAGTTATACATATTTTTTAAATAATTTTCAAAAAATTCAAATTCAAAATATGGTATTATATGGTATTATATCTAGGTATATAGACCAACTCGGACGATTATTCCCAACTCGAAAACTCAAAACAAATTCAAATAAACTCGATTCGAGTTTTTTCTCCAAAAATCGAATGTCAGGAAGGCTACAAACATGTTCAAATTGATACCTGGACCTCTCCCATTGACTTATACATGAACTTAGCAGGTTTTAGGTGGCGAATTGTCGTATTTGAGTTCTTAAAGGCCAGAAATCTCGAAATTCGAAATCGAATTAAAACTCGAATCGAGTTTGCATAATTCACAATTCTAGTTTGAGAGTTTTGACCATATAAAAAAATTGAAAATTTGAATTCAAATTTTCAATTCGACCCTTAATAAATCTGCCCCTTAATGTCCAGGTAGTTATACATATTTTTTAAATAATTTTCAAAAAATTCAAATTCAAAATATGGTATTATATGGTATTATATCTAGGTATATAGACCAACTATCATTAAAATGTTTCCTAATTTTTGAGTTTTTAATCACTTCCTGTAAGCAGAAATATCTGAAATATAACAAAATATATTTCAAGACAGGACAGTTATCTTTCATCCAAAACAAAAATATGGACTTAAAAGCTGTAGCCATTGCTTAATACAAAAATGTGTGAACTTTGTTAACATCTTTGTGTTTGCAAGGCAGCAGTGCTCATCTTGGTATCACTATATCCATAAGTTTATTTGCTTGAATTCTTACACTGGACGGTGAAACCTATCTTTCTGATCTCCTTGGTGGAGCAATGATATTCTCCTTTAGTGCAGAGAGCGCTATTGTGCTCAATGCACTAGCGATGTAGCCCCCCTTTGATGCGCTCCGATGCTGCACTTAAAGCGTGGCGCGCGCGGGGGGGCTCTGTTTGTTCTGCAGCCTCCTCTGTCTCCTCCCCCTCACTGCCATCTTATGTGTGGCCCCTGTCCCACCAGGTTTCCCTTCCCCAGTTCCTAGGACACAAGGCACCTCTCTCCCCCAGCCACTTCCCAGAAGTGCAGAGGCTCAATGCCTGCCTAGTAAAGCTTCTGGCAGTGCAGCTGCTGCCCTATCAGCTAGTTGAAGCAGCCCCCTTCTGACAGCTGATGGCTTGAGCTGCCCCTAACTGGCGGATCCCCAACAACCATTATTTTGCCAGGAAGGCTGTCCCTGCCCTCCACCAGCTGGTGGTAGAGAATGTGTCCCTGTTGCTGGATCATGCTGTCATTGGCAGGGTAAACGCTACCACAGACATGTGGACTAGCAGGCATGGGCAGGAGAGATACATTTCTTATACCTCCCACCGGATCACCCTCATGCAGGGGTGCTTCGCCAATGAGGCAAGTTGAGGCTGTCGCCTCAGGTGGCAGCACCCCACTAGGTGCCAGGGGCAGCAAAAATGCTGCTCCTGGTACTTTAAGAGCGAATTTCTGGGGGAGGGGGGGGCAGGCAGCGGAGGGGCCAGTATCGCCCCTGCTCTCATGAGTGCTGGGGAGTGTGCAAGCAGGGGCTCTCCCCTCAGGCTAGAGGTGCCTCCCCCTGGGGTACAGGGCACACCCCACACTGCCACTTCCTCCTCCTCCACTATTGATGAGCCATCCAAGAAGCATCCTCACAATTAATCTTTAGTGCAGCACAAGCGCTGTCAGGTTGTGCTGTAACTCCTCTGCCTGGGGGATAGGAGTCATACTGCACCTGAGCTCATGGCTGCCTTCCTTGCACTCAGGTGCAATGGTGATTCACTCCCCATCAGCTCCAAGCAGGTAATATTGTACGCGACAACAGTCGCAATCTTCTGGCCACTTTCCACCTAGGCGGACTGACCCATGTGCCTTGCTTCGCACATGTCTTCAACCTTGTGGTGCAGTGCTTCCTGAAGAGCTACCAAGGGTTGGATGACTTGCTGGAGAAGGCACGTAGGGTATGCTCCCACTTTCACAGGTTCCCCACTGCCAGCACGCTTTCTGTACGGATGCATTGGAAGCATCATCTACCACCCCACCGACTGATCTGTGACCTGCAGACGTGCTGGAATTCGACCCTGCACATGGTGGAGCGCCTTGTAGAGCAGCACTGGGCGGTCAGCAATTACCTGCTGGGGCACAGTGCCAGGGGTACTCAGGGGGCAACGAAGCATTCATATACATTGGGGCATACTGTTGCAGGATCCAGTCTTGAAAGATACCCCCGTTAACTGATCTTGAATGATATTCTGGTTATCCCCTAGCTTATATGAATCTAAGGAACATAATATAGATTTAGCTTGGCTGAGTTATAAAGCCACATACAAAATGCAGTTGAAATAGATGTAAGGCATGCATAGTACTGAATGTCTCCCCTAGATTTAATAGCACATATACGGGAAAACACTATACCACATACTACAGACTACATACACGGTGCTCAGGAATTAGGTTTTTGGAACACTTGTCGGCTGTTGAAAGGGGAGACAATAAATCAGCCATTGCCAAACAACATGATGGAGTATCCAGAATAACTTTCCAGATAATTGATAGTCTAAAATGGAATGTGCGACGGGGTGATAAAGATAAAACCCTTTCCAAGATAGAATCATATTGGATATATCAACTTAAAATGGTAGATACTTATGGTGAACTTAATCATGAATGATTACTATTTATTAATTTGATATTTGCACTAACTGATCAGCTTTTTCTCCAATTAATTATTAATTATGCAATCAATTTTTCTACATCTTGCAAAATGATATGGTTCAGAGTATTCCGCCTTTTTAGTCCAAGCATTCTAATTAAATAAAATAATTAAATATATATATATTTTTAGATCCTATTTAGGATAATAAATATTAAATAAATATGATGAAGTTTATGTAGTGGCATAAGCCCCTTATTCACTCTATATTCTCTCTTTATGCATATGTGCTTGGTATGATATACAGTATGGGGCAGATGTATCAATGGTCGAATTTCGAGGGGTTAAATCCCTCAAATTCGACTGGGGAATAGAATCGAATAGGCAATTCGGGCGCATTTACGCGCTGGCGAATAGTCGAATTGGCGAATATTCGCCAGGCGAAAAGGCGCCGATCGAATATTCGCTCGAAGGATTTTCGTTCGATCGAATGCCTTTTTATTCGATCAAAAACTTGGAAAACAAGTCTATGGGACTTTCCCATAGGCTTTTAAAGCAATTCGGTAGGTTTTAGGTGCCGAAGTAGGCAGTCGAAGTATTTTTAAAAGAAACAGTACTTCGATTATCGAATGGGCGAATATTCGCAGCGTTTTTGCGCTCAATCCAGTACTTCGACTATCGAATGGCGAATAGTCGCAGCGTTTTTGCGCTCGATCTATTCGAATCATTCTACTCAGGCGAATTTACACCAATACGATAGTCGAGGAGCACAAAAAAAACACTCGAAATTCGAAGTTTTTTCATTCGAATCCTTCACTCAAGCTTGATGAATCGGCCCCATGTGTTAATATTGAAAGAGTTACTGTTTTTAGGGGGCCTGGTTTCTGTTCTTTTAAATGTTCACACGGAATGAACAAATACTGCTTTTGAGGAAGTGCCTTTGCCCACAAAACGCGTCAAGGGTGTAGTTTGCTGTGCGCTCTGCTCATAGTTTTAAATATTACCTAATAAAGCAATTGTTTTAACAACGCTGGTGCTCCGTGTCTAAGAACTTTGTCTGCAATACTTACACTTTGGGAGCAGTTCTACATAGTAGCACAGTGAAATCTCTGTAAGGGTCAGTAAGTGCTCCCTTTTTCTATTTCACATTTTGGTACTCGGGGGCAGATTTGGTGTACTTCAGTGCAGAGCAGTGGCAGCAGATGAGGCAGCTCTACTGAGTACTTGCCCCTTTTGAGCAGGCCACACACTTTGTTAGCAGGGACAATGCATGTTTTAGTGACATTATACCCCTGGTTTTCCTCCTCAAGCACACGTTGGATGGCCTGCTAGAACAGGGTGACATGTCTAAGGAGGAGGAGCGCAGGCCCTGTAGGCAGGCAGAAGGGGCTGGGAGGCAGGAAGAGAAGGAAGTTCTGCCCAATGAGGAGGAGGAGGAGGGAGGAGGAGGACTGGGTGCCTGCACAGCATGGGGAGCAGGGCACAAGCCACCCAAACACCCCAGCTATTGTCCATGGCTGGGAGGGCACAGAGCATTGAGGAGGAGGTAGATGACCTGCTGCATCTGGAGGGCAGTCAAGATGAGGTTGGTTGGGGGCACCTCTTCTCCATGTCTGCCCATAGATCCCCGAATCTGTTCCTTCTAAGACCAGGATGATTACTGGGTGGCCACTATGCTTGACCCATGGTAAAAGGTAAAGTTCCTTGTACCCAGCCAGAGAGAGAGAGAGGAGGGTGAGTCAATTGAAGAGGGCTCTATGCACAAAACTGGTGGAGGCCTTCCCCCACTTTTCTCAGGCCTCCACTATGCCACACATAAAGCAGAGACGGGGCCTAGCAGCAGCAGCACCAGAGGCGGTGATCTCATGGATGTGTGGAAGAGCTTTTTTGAGGCCCATCAGACAGCAGCAAAGTTGCCTCCAACAGCGGCTGGAGCATATGGCTCCTAATAATTTTACTTCTAATACTGCCACGTTGTCGGCAGATTTCTTCTGGTTGAGGCCTACCAAGGCTAATAATAATGTTGCTTCTAATACTGCTGCATTTTTGGAAAATTCCTTCTGGTTGGGGTCTGTCAATGCTCACAATACTGCCGCATTGTTGGTAAATCATTTTCAGGTTGGGACCTATCAGGGCTAATGATAATGTTGCTTCTACTACTGAAGCATGGTTGGCAAATACAGTCACACTATTACCTGCTAAGTGCTGCCTCTAAGGGAGATGTCTGCAAGTACACAAATGAGGTGTCTGAAACAAGTGCAGCCAAAAGTCCTGCTGCCTCATCATCATACAATTAACAATCTCTTCAAAGTCTTCAACTAATGCTGCCAGCAGCCCCACACTGATAGGCTTAAACACATTTACCTTGTACAATGTTCATCCACTCCTCACTGTAAGTTTATTCCCGGGGAAACCTACAGCTGGGTTCCCAGTGCAGGAGCGTATCAGTGTGGGGCTACTGGCAGCTTTATTATTGCAGGACTTGCACACGGCGTGTCAGAACAGAGTACAGATTGCACACAGACCGCTCTGCTGCTGGGAAGGATCCAATATCTGCAGGTCAGCCCCTGCACACAACAAGGGAAGAGGCGCAAGTGGCAGTCCTACGTGTCAGCTGTGGGTCGGATGACCAAGCACTACCGAGGGGCGCACTTTAGTGAACTCAGAACAGAACCAGCGAGTCCCTGAACGCCATGCTGCCCATTCTGCTCCCAGTTTCCAGCCTGGTCAATAAGTATGCCGCAGAAGTTTCCAGCTGCTGTTGTACTCGAACGCTTGTTCCTCCAGCAGCGCCGACATCAACTTCCACAAGCTGGCAGTAGAATATGGGAGAAGAAATCGAGCACCTCACAATGGATCGTCGTCGCCCTGTCGCCTTTTCTGTAGAGGACAGGAAGTGGAGTTTCTGTAAGTTATTTCTTAATAAAGGCTTTGCTATTTTAAATTTTTTTGATGTTACTGGTCCTTTAAGTGAATACTTTAACAAGAGGAACAGTTGACTGTCATATAATTGTAGAGAACAAGTAAATCAGCTCTCAAATGGAGATTGTCTGCTGCAAAAAAAAACTCTTAATGGTGTTTGCCGTCCCATACCTGCTATCCTTATAGATTAAGGTTTCTTGTAGTTACATGACACACCTCATCCTGTATAATTTGTACTGTATAAATGCAAGTGCTGTATTACTCAAACTGAATTTCTTACATTGCCAGCTGAATGGATCCAAGATGGTGCAGCAGAAGGGGCAGAGGAAGAGGCAGCAGTAGACGGGTCAGAGGAAGAGGCAACAGAACCTGCAGGTCCTCTGGCACCTCCACCTCTTCCTGAAGAGGCTCCCCAGCTGCCACAGGTAGCAGATGCAGCAACAAAGATAGAGGACAACCTGCTGCATTACATCTTGAGGGGAAACCCTCCTCCTGCTCCTTCGCCAGCAGCATTTTATATTTTAGGGCACCATTGTGTTATGTTTTATTGTTATAGTAAAAAAATTGTTCACACCTCTATATTAAGAGTTTATTTTACATTTAACTACTAATCAGATAGTACAGAAGTTGTTTGGATTCTATAACACAACTATGACTATTCTCAATCATGTAACATTACATTACCTATTATTCCGATTCCTTACATTTACACATAAATATATGGTTTATTTATTTTACAAAGCACCCAGATATGTGTTCAGATGAATTATTAGTTGTGCCTGTTAGTGATGGACGAATTTGTCCCTTTTCGTTTCGCCACGAAATTCAAACATTTCCCGTGAAATTAGCGGGTGAAAAATTAGTAAAAATTTGCCGTCGAAATAGGCGCAGGCGGCAAAAAAAAACTTTGATTCCGGGGAATTTTCACAGAAAATTTGCTAATTTATTTGCCAGCGGAGAAACACGGCAAATTTGCTGTGAATTCACGCCTGCCAAATAAATTCGCCCATCACTAGTGCCTGTGTTAGTAAGCTAGTAGTAATATATAAAGTATAGATAGTAGTAGATACCATTACCAGTCGTCCAAAGGTAATGTCAAAAATCCCAGACATGTTTTTAAGAAACTGGCAAAATAGGAGCCTTTTTTTCCCTTTGAAAAGAAGACTTGCAGTCTAGCGAAACATGCGTGTGAATTGCTCTTCCCATTGACTCCAAAGCAATACAGCGAATTTGGACACCATTTTGCAAATTTTGACACAAAACAAAGCATGCCATATTCACTTAACACAGTCTGCAAAGCTTGGAAGTTAGGAAAAAAGCGACACAAACATAACACCATAGACTTTATGCATTTCAAAATTGCATCAAAATACAATATTGCGCGTCAAGAGTCAGATTCATCTCAAAATCAGTTTGCATCAAAACAGTTTTGGAAATTTTTCACCGCCTCGAATTTTTTAGGAAACGCAAGAGAACCGTCCATCACTACACTCCTGCATTAGCAGACAAAGATCATGTCATATGACACTGTATCAGTATGAGATCTTTATGAAAGCACACCCTGATTGATACACATCTTAACAACGCTTTTCTTATTTGAAATGTTTAGTTTTAAATAGGTATGCATCGAATCCAGGATTCGGTTTGGGATTTGGCCAGGATTCTGCCTTTTTCAACAGGATTCGAGCAAATCCTTCTGCCTGGCTGAACCAAATCTGAATCCTAATTTCCATATGCAAATAAGGGGTGTGGAGGGAAATTGTGTGTAGGGATGCACCGAATCCAGGATTCGGTTCGGGATTCGGCCAGGATTCGGCCTTTTTCAGCAAGATTCGGATTCGGCCGAATCCTTCTGCCCAGCCGAACCGAATCCGAATCCTAATTTGCATATGCAAATTAGGGGCAGGGAGGGAAATTGCGTGACTTTTTGTCAGAAAACAAGGAATAAAAAATGTTTTCCCCTTCCCACCCATAATTTGCGTATGCAAATTAGGGTTCAGATTCGATTCGGTTCGGTATTCAGCCGAATCCTTCGTGAAGGATTCGGGGGTTCGGCCGAATCCAAAAAAGTGGATTCGGTGCATCCCTAATTGTGTGACTTCCTTGTCATAAAACAAGGAAGTAAAAAATATTTTCCCTTTCCCACCCCTAATTTTCATACGCAAATTAGGATTCAGTTCGGTATTCGCCCGAATCCTTCATGAATACTTCATGAAGGATTTGGGGCTTCGGCCGAATCCAAAATAGTGGATTCGGTGCATCCCTAGTTTGGAAGCTACAGATCATATAAGCTGGGGATCGCTGCAGCTAAAAGTCTCTCTCCTCTGCTCTCTGTTGCTTGTCTGTACAGGATCACCTACACCAGCTTCCACTCTGTCCATACAAGAAGCTTACTCTTAATTGGTTACTGCGCATGCCTTCCCTCTTCTGCTTCATTTGTCTGATCCTTTGGTTGAATCTTGCCAGCCAATCCCATCAGCAGCGTTGGACTGGAAGGTCAGAGGCCCACTGGAGCTTCCAACACAGGCCCCCCCCTCTCCAGGTCCCCTTCTTGTGCCGGATCCCCCCTACAGGCCCTGTAGTAGAGGCCGCAATCTGGGCCAGAGAGGGGTAAGATCAGGGGCAGCATGGGCCATATACAGGTATAGATTTGGATTGTTGGGGGCCGCTGGCAGTGGAATAACTATATATTACTGGGCCCCACAGCAAATTGTCTAGAGGTTGACCTGTTTTCCGCTTTGTCTATAGCAGTGCCGGGCCAAGTCGGCCAGGCGCCCTAGGCAACCCGGCTGATTACGTCGCACTCCCACCACTCGCACATGCGCAGAAGTGAGCAAGCGGTGAGGAAGCGATAGTGAGCATTCACTGTAGTCTTGCACTCGTGTGACCTGCTACCACTTGCTTCTTGACAAAATGGTCCGAACTAGGGGAAAGCGTCAGAAGAGGTATGTGACATTTTTGTACATTTTTGCCTTTGCGCCCCTCTGCGCTAAGGCAGAGGGACGCAAAGGCAAAAATGTACAAAAATGTTTTTTTCTCACAGGGGCTATTCAAATGTAGGCTATGTTTTGAAGGGGAGCATCCCCTTTAAACTATGAGTTTCAGTTCCCCCAAGATAAAGGCTTGATAAAGGTCCCAGGTGGCTTGAAACGTTGCCCTTTTTGAATGATACAATAAACTTAACATTTTCTTCAAATCGACAGTGTATCTGTCTTAATCAGTTCCCCCAAGAGACATGTTTGTTTTATTATTTACAATTGTATCAAAATGTAGGAGCTGAGTATTCTGGGATTTTGCCAAAAAGCCTCTCTTTTAATTAAGTTTCAGAAACTTTGTATCTTTTTCTGGCATCAGTGCAGGAGATCAAAGAGAAACTCAGGACATTTTAATAAAAATCCGGGACTGTGGTCTGAGCTGTCAAAATCGGGATAGGTGGGTGGTATGGGTTACATAGCAGATAACAGATAAGCTCTGTAGAATGCAATAGGTTTAGTTCTTACACAGAAATCTAAACCCATTGTATTCTAGTGAGCTTATCTTCTATCTGCTGTACAACCATTTCTGCTTTTTATCTTTTTCCAGACTGAATGGCTGCCCCATGGCTATACAGCAGTTTATTTATACAAATTATAGTAGAGTTTCTGAAGCAAACACACCAGTTTTATGAGTAGGGATGTAGCGAACGTCGGAAAAAAAGTTCGCGAACATATTCGCGAACTTGCGCAAAAACGCGAGCGGTTCGCGAACGGTTCGCGAACCCCATAGACTTCAATGGGAAGGCGAACTTTAACATCTAGAAAAGACATTTCTGGCCAGAAAAATGATTTTAAAGTTGTTTAAAGGGTGCAACGACCTGGACAGTGGCATGCCAGAGGGGGATCAAGGGCAAAAATGTATCTGAAAAATCTGCCTGTGTGTGCTTGGAAGAGATAGTGTAGGGGGAGAGCTGTTAGTGATTTCAGGGACAGATGATAGTAAGTTTGCTGGCTAGTAATCTGCTTGATACTGCTCTGTATTGGAGGGACAGAAGTCTGCAGGGATTTGAGGGACATTTTAGCTTAGGTAGCTTTGCTGGCTAGTAATCTACTGTTCTCTTTAAACAACTGCCATACGTTGACCTTGTAGGCATTGTTTGCCCAGTTTTTTTGGACGCAGCCACTGAAGCACAGTTGCCAGAAAAAATATGCCATATAAATGCTGAAAATAGTCATTTTTCGCCATACGTTGACCTTGTAGACATTGTTTGCCCAGTTTTTTTGGACGCAGCCACTGAAGCACAGTTGCCAGAAAAATTATGCCATATAAATGCTGAAAATATAAATTTTTTTGGTTGCAGCCACTGAAGCACAGAGGCCAGAAAAATTACGCCATATAAATGCAGAAAATATGCATTTTTTTGGTCGCAGCCACTGAAGCACAGTTGACAGAAAAATTATGCCATATAAATGCTGAAAATATAAACTTTTTTGGTTGCAGCCACTGAAGCACAGAGGCCAGAAAAATTATGCCATATAAATGCAGAAAACATGCATTTTTTTGGTCGCAGCCACTGAAGCACAGTTGACAGAAAAATTATGCCATATAAATGCTGAAAATATAAATTTTTTGGTTGCAGCCACTGAAGCACAGAGGCCAGAAAAATTATGCCATATAAATGCAGAAAATATGCATTTTTTTGGTCGCAGCCACTGAAGCACAGTTGCCAGAAAAAATATGCCATATAAATGCTGAAAATAGTCATTTTTTGCCATATACGTTGAGTCAACGTATGGCAAAAAATGACTATTTTCAGCATTTATATGGCATATTTTTTCTGGCCTCTGTGCTTCAGTGGCTGCGGCCAAAAAAACTGGGCAAACAATGCCTACAAGGTCAACGTCGTTGACCTTGTAGGCATTGTTTGCCCAGTTTTTTTTGGCCGCAGCCACTGAAGCACAGAGGCCAGAAAAAATATGCCATATAAATGCTGAAAATAGTCATTTTTTTGGTCGCAGCCACTGAAGCACAGTTGCCAGAAAAATTATGCCATATAAATGCTGAAAATATAAATTTTTTTGGTTGCAGCCACTGAAGCACAGAGGCCAGAAAAATTATGCCATATAAATGCAGAAAATATGCATTTTTTTGGTTGCAGCCACTGAAGCACAGAGGCCAGAAAAATTATGCCATATAAATGCAGAAAATATGCATTTTTTTGGATGCAGCCACTGAAGCACAGTTGCCAGAAAAAATATGCCATATAAATGCTGAAAATAGTCATTTTTTGCCATACGTTGACCTTGTAGACATTGTTTGCCCAGTTTTTTTGGTTGCAGCCACTGAAGCACAGAGGCCAGAAAAAATTAAACCAGTAGGGTTTGCACCCTAGTTTGTAACGGTGGCGGAGGGAGGAGGAGGACGCTAAAGGACAGCTGTGTGTGGAGTCATGAGGCTTGAAGAGAAGGACAGCTGCATAGAAGTCAGAACAAGTCTTCCGGCGTGCAGTAACCCTCGAGATCCACCCCTCATTCATTTTAATAAAGGTCAGGTAATCGACACTTTTGTGACCTAGGCGAGTTCTCTTCTCAGTTACAATCCCTCCTGCTGCACTGAAGGTCCTTTCTGAGAGCACACTTGAGGCTGGGCAAGACAAGAGGTTCATGGCAAATTGTGACAGCTCTGGCCACAGATCAAGCCTGCGCACCCAGTAGTCCAGGGTTCATCGCTCCTCAGAGTGTCGATATCTGCAGTTAATGCCAGTAGTCCGCTACCTGCCGGTCGAGGCGTTCTTTGAGGGTGGATCCAGAAGGGTTGTGGCGCTGCCTTGGACAGAAAAACATTTGCATGTCTGACGTTACAGACTGGCCAAAGGGCTTTGTCCTTGCAGGTGTGCTCGTGGCAGGATTACTGGCACCTCTGCCCCTGGAATGTTGATGAGTTCCTGAAGTGACATCACCCTTAAAAGCATTGTACAACATGTTTTGCAGGCTGGTTTGTAAATGCCGCATCTTTTCGGACTTGTGGTATGTTGGTAACATTTCTGACACTTTATGCTTGTACCGAGGGTCTAGTAGCGTTGCGACCCAGTACAGGTCCTTCTCCTTAAGCCTCTTGATACGGGGGTCCTTCAACAGGCATGACAGCATGAAAGACCCCATTCTCACAAGGTTGGATGCAGAGCTATCCATCTCCGCTTCCTCATTATCAAGGACTGCATCATCCACGGTCTCCTCCCCCCAGCCACGTACAAGACCAGGGGTCCCCAAAAGGTCACCACTAGCCCCTGGGAAGCCTGCTCCTGTTGGTCCTCCTCCTCCTCCTCCACAAAGCCACCTTCCTCCTCTGACTCCACTTCTGGCACCTCTCCCTGCGTTGCAGCAGGTGCCTGGGTTCGTTCTGGTGATTCCGACCAGAAATCGTGCGCTTCCAGCTCCTCGTCACGCTGGTCTACAGCCTCATCTGTCACTCGTCGCACGGCACGCTCCAGGAAGAAAGCGAAGGGTATTAGGTCGCTGATGGTGCCTTCGGTGCGACTGACCATATTTGTCACCTCTTCAAAAGGTCGCATGAGCCTGCAGGCATCGCGCATAAGCACCCAGTAACGGGGGAAAAAAATCCCCAGCTGTGCAGATCCAGTCCTACCACCCAGTTCAAAAAGGTACTCGTTGACGGCCCTTTGTTGTTGCAGCAGACGTTCCAACATAAGGAGCGTTGAATTCCAGCGAGTCTGGCTGTCAGAAATCAAACGCCTGACTGGCATGTTGTAGCGCTGCTGAATGTCAGCAAGGCGTGCCATGGCTGTGTAGGAACGTCTGAAATGGGCCGACACCTTTCTGGACTGGGTGAGAACGTCCTGGAATCCTGGGTACTTGGAGACAAAACGTTGGACTATTAAATTTAACACATGTGCCATGCAGGGCACATGTGTTAAATTGCCTAGTCTCAACGCTGCCAACAGATTGCTTCCATTGTCACACACCACTTTTCCGATCTGCAGTTGGTGTGGGGTCAGCCACCGATCGGCCTGTGACTGCAGAGATGACAGGAGTACAGATCCGGTATGGTTTTTGCTTTCCAGGCACGTCATCCCCAAGACAGCGTGACAACGGCGTACCTGGCACGTCGAATAGCCTAGGGGGAGCTGGGGGTGCACAGGTGTGGAGGAGGAGAAGGAGGACCCAGCAGCAGAGTAAGAAGAAGAAGAAGACGAGGTAGAGAGCGATGGAGGAGTAGAGGTGGTGGCAGAACCGCGTGCAATCCGTGGCGGTGACACCAACTCCACTGTTGTTGTTGAGCTACCCATTCCCTGCTTCCCAGCCATTACCAAGTTCACCCAGTGGGCAGTGTAGGTGACATACCTGCCCTGACCATGCTTGGAGGACCATGCGTCAGTAGTCATATGGACCTTTGGCCCAACACTAAGTGACAGAGATGCGGTAACTTGGCTCTGCACATGTTGGTACAGGTGTGGTATTCCCTTTTTAGAAAAAAAATTGCGGCTGGGTACCTTCCACTGCGGTGTCCCAATTGCTACAAATTTGCGGAAGGCCTCAGAGTCCACCAGCTGGTATGGTAAAAGCTGGCGGGCTAAGAGTGCAGACAAGCCAGCTGTCAGACGCCGGCAAGGGGGTGACAGTCAGACATTGGCTTCTTACGCTCAAACATGGCCTTCACAGAAACTTGGCTGGTGGCAGATGACTGGGAATGGGAACAGGTGGTCAAGGTGGAAGGCGGAGTGGAGGGTGGTTCAGACGGGTCAAGGAGAGCAGAGGTAGAGCAGTAAGATGCTGGACCAGAAGGAGTGTGGCTTTTAGTTTGCCTGTTGCCTTTGAGGTGTTGCTCCCAAAGTGCTTTGTGCTTGCCGCTCATGTGCCTTCGCATAGAAGTTGTACCTATGTTGCTGTTGGGCTTACCAAGGCTCAGTTTCTGACTGCACTCATTGCAAATTACAATGCTTTTGTCAGAGGCACACACATTAAAAAAATCCCACACTGCTGACTTTTTGGAAGTGTGCGATCTGGCGGTAACAGTAGAAGTTGGCGGAGTTGGCGGAGTTGGCGGTATTGGCGGCAATGGCGGGTGCGTTGGCCGGCTGAACACAGGTGCCGATACATGTTGTTGCCTACTGATCCCTGCGGGCTGTCCTCCCTGCTTCTTCTAAGTCTTATTCTCCTACTGCCTCTCTGACTCTCCGTCTCTCCATCTGAACTACCCTCCTTTGCTCTCTTCTACTAGGCACCACAAAACATCAATCTCCTCATCATCATTCTCCTCAGATGCATCAATTTCTTCTGACACATCACAGAAGGAAGCAGCAGCGGGGACCTCCTCCTCATCACTCATTATGTCCATCTCTATCGTGTTCTCTGCCAGAATTAAATCTGGTGTAAGGTCCTCATCTCCTTCATCTTCTTCTGGCAATAATGGTTGCGCATTACTCAGTTCAAGAAACTCATGGGAAAATAACTCCTCTGACCCCAGTGAAGAAGGGGCACCGGTGGTGGAGGAAGTGTTACGTGGGGTGGCCATAGCAGTGGAGGATGAGGAGGATGTTGTGGTAAAGTTAGAAACGGTAGAGGATGGGGTGTGCTGTGTAAGCCAGTCAACTACCTCTTCAGCATTTTGGGAGTTCAGGGTCATTGGCTTTTTAAAACTGGGCAATTTGCTAGGGCCACAGGATTGCATAGCAGCACGGCCCCTAGCACGGCCTCTGCGTGGCGGCCTGCCTTTGCCTGGCATTATTTTTAAAAAAACAACAACAACACAAAAACTCAGTTGGTTTTTCTGGAAACGATAATACACACAGCTAGATGGCGGGTTGAAGAAAACACTGTGCAAATAATGCCTACAAAGTCAACGTATACACTACTACAGCGGTGGATACGGATTACGTAAAATATATGAATGCTGCTTGAAAAAAAGTAACTCAAGTGGTTTTTCTAGAGACGATAATATTATCAATATTTAGACAAAATGTGAACAAGGTCACACAGCTCGATGGCGGTTGAAGAAAACAGTGTGCAAATAATGCCTACAAGGCCAACGTATACACTACTACAGCGGTGATACGGATTACGTAAAATATATTATGGCTGCTTGAAAAAAGTGACTCCGGTGTTTTTTCTGGAGACGGTAATATTATGGATATTTAGACAGAATGGAACAAGGTCACACAGCTCGATGGCGGGTTGAAGAAAACAGTGTGC
This sequence comes from Xenopus laevis, assembly GCF_017654675.1. Taxonomy (NCBI): domain Eukaryota; kingdom Metazoa; phylum Chordata; class Amphibia; order Anura; family Pipidae; genus Xenopus; species Xenopus laevis. The sequence goes on from NC_054372.1 coordinate 87,632,900, forward strand.
AAATAATGCCTACAAGGCCAACGTATACACTACTACAGCGGTGGATACGGATTACGTAAAATATATGAATGCTGCTTGAAAAAAGTGACTCCGGTGTTTTTTCTGGAGACGGTAATATTATGGATATTTAGACAGAATGTGAACAAGGTCACACAGCTCGATGGCGGGTTGAAGAAAAACAGTGTGCAAATAATGCCTACAAGGCCAACGTATACACTACTACAGCGGTGGATACGGATTACGTAAAATATATGAATGCTGCTTGAAAAAAGTGACTCCGGTGTTTTTTCTGGAGACGGTAATATTATGGATATTTAGACAGAATGGGAACAAGGTCACACAGCTCGATGGGGGTTGAAGAAAACAGTGTGCAAATAATGCCTACAAGGCCAACGTATACACTACTACAGCGGTGGATACGGATTACGTAAAATATATGAATGCTGCTTGAAAAAGTGACTCCGGTGTTTTTTCTGGAGACGGTAATATTATGGATATTTAGACAGAATGTGAACAAGGTCACACAGCTCGATGGCGGGTTGAAGAAAACAGTGTGCAAATAATGCCTACAAGGCCAACGTATACACTACTACAGCGGTGGATACGGATTACGTAAAATATATGAATGCTGCTTGAAAAAAGTGACTCCGGTGTTTTTTCTGGAGACGGTAATATTATGGATATTTAGACAGAATGTGAACAAGGTCACACAGCTCGATGGCGGGTTGAAGAAAACAGTGTGCAAATAATGCCTACAAGGCAACGTATTCACTACTACAGCGGTGGATACGGATTACGTAAAATATATGAATGCTGCTTGAAAAAAGTGACTCCGTGTTTTTTCTGGAGACGGTAATATTATGGATATTTAGACAGAATGGGAACAAGGTCACACAGCTCGATGGCGGGTTGAAGAAAACAGTGTGCAAATAATGCCTACAAGGCCAACGTATACACTACTACAGCGGTGGATACGGATTACGTAAAATATATGAATGCTGCTTGAAAAAAGTGACTCCGGTGTTTTTTCTGGAGACGGTAATATTATGGATATTTAGACAGAATGTGAACAAGGTCACACAGCTCGATGGCGGGTTGAAGAAAACAGTGTGCAAATAATGCCTACAAGGCCAACGTATACACTACTACAGCGGTGGATACGGATTACGTAAAATATATGAATGCTGCTTGAAAAAAGTGACTCCGGTGTTTTTTCTGGAGACGGTAATATTATGGATATTTAGACAGAATGGGAACAAGGTCACACAGCTCGATGGCGGGTTGAAGAAAACAGTGTGCAAATAATGCCTACAAGGCCAACGTATACACTACTACAGCGGTGGATACGGATTACGTAAAATATATTATGGCTGCTTGAAAAAAGTGACTCCGGTGTTTTTTCTGGAGACGGTAATATTATGGATATTTAGACAGAATGTGAACAAGGTCACACAGCTCGATGGCGGGTTGAAGAAAACAGTGTGCAAATAATGCCTACAGGGCAAATAATGCCTAAAAGGTCAACTTATACACTACTACAGCGGTAGTAAAATAAAAAAAAGTAAAATAAAAAAAAAATGAATATTAAAAAAAAAAATTAAAGTTGGTGCTGCTGAACTACTAGGAGCAGCAGATTAGCACACCAGTCCCACTCCCAACACTGCTAGACTAATAGCACTGGGCTCTTATAGTAGTAGTAGTAGTAGTAGTAGTAGTAGTAGTAGTAGTAGTAAAACAACAAAAAAATAAATAAAAGCAGTCCTTACAAGGACTACTGTTATTGCAGCAGTCAGCAGATGAGATCAGAAGCAGGACAGCTGCCCACTGCAGCTACATACAGAGCACTGCAGTAGAAGGTAGATTACTAGCCAGCAAAGCTACCTAAGCTTAAATGTCCCTCAAACCCCTGCAGACTTCTGTCCCTCCAATAACAGAGCAGTATCAAAACGATTACTAGCCAGCAAACTTTCAACTGTCCTGAAATCACTAACAGGCAGCAGCTCTCTCCCTACACTATCTCTTCAGCACACACAGGCAGAGTGAAAAAACGCTGCAGGGCTTCGGTTTTTATAGGGAAGGGGAGTGGTCCAGGGAGAGCTTCCTGATTGGCTGCCATGTACCTGCTGGTCTGGGGTGAGAGGGCAAAAAAAAGCGCCAACAATGGCGAACCCAAAATGGCGAACGTCGCGCGACGTTCGCGAACTTCCGGCGAGCGCGAACACCCGATGTTCGCGCGAACAAGTTCGCCGGCGAACAGTTCGCAACATCTCTATTTATGAGTGCCGTGCAACACTTCATTATATTTTAATTACTTCATTAATTACTTTAATACATATACACTGTATATAAACACAGAATGGAATTCTAGAAAGAATCTGTTCATTGCTTTACCATGTATTCTGTGTTAGTATTATTTTCTTAGATGTGTGCTTATAAGATGCTGACCCATAAATTTCACAAGATTATTTTTCTGTTTTTGTTTACTGTGAAAAACAGTGAATTTTTCTACATAGTTTGGCACTACACTTTAGTGGATCAGTGTAATATTTTTTGTTTAGGTATATGCTCAAACTTACCAGATACATTTTTGATTTTTGTTTTATCTGGCAATCTGACATTCAGCAAAACATGTATGCAATAATATAATGCAGCGTTTTCAAATAATCAAAACCAAACTTGTTCTTGGATAAACAAAGAGTGGTTTCTTTTTGAAAATGTTAATAATAATGCGCCATTTCATTTAATGAACAATTATGTTTTTTAATTCCCAACAGAAACCAAATATTATGTAGAAATAGCTTTTGTTGTTGCTACTCCTGTTTTATTAGAGCAACTTAAAATTGTGTAAATATATCACCGACTAATGAATAATTGTTACAGCAGCTTTTGCATGGTAATACCTTGTTAATGTTCAAATGAATTAGTTAAAGTATCCCAAGCAAAAGGCTTGGGATACTATAATAAGCACTTTTAGTACATTGTATGCCAAAGATTAGTTTCATAAGAATGATCCTCAGAAAATACTTGGTATTACATTTAGGGGCAGATTTATTAAAGGTCGAGTTTTAGAGTATTTTTTCCTCTAATGAACTCAAATCTAGAATAATATCTTGTTTAAAAAAATACTCGAATGTCTAAAACTTGAACTAATATTACTGACCTGAAAACTCGAATCGAATTGTAAACGAATTTGACTACACTCAAATCAAGTTTTTTTCACTGAAAAAAAACTTGAATGTCAGGAAGGCTATAATCATCTTAAAATGGATCACTGGACCTCTGCCATTGACTTCTACATGAACTTGGCAGGTTATAGGTGGCATATAGTCAAATTGAAGTTGTTCCCATGGTCCAGGTATAATAATAATATTCCCAACTCGAATTTGTGAGTTTTGACAACAAAATCCAACTCGAAACTTCGAATTCAGATTTACAATTCGAACCTTAATAAATCTGCTCCTTAATTTTTCCTTTCACTTCTATGTAGCATTCCTAGTGTGGTTTGCTTTTTTTTCTTGCCCGAAAATAAGCTTCTTCTTAGTTCTGTCTTTTGCTAATTGATTCAGTAAGCAGAAGGATTAGGTCATTAGGGTATTCTAAGATGGTAGCGTATGGTTAAAGATAATTAGTGTGCCAATGTTACTGTAACACAGTCCTTACAGAGCACAAGTACCTTCGAGTCAATGGGAAAGGATGTGTGGGAACTCACAAACTCAGACCTATTCACCCGGAAAAAAAAAACTTTGATTGCTTGATAAATTTTGATTGGTCTTTTTAAATTTGAATTTCAAAGTTATGGGAGTTCAAAAAAGCTCCCATTACTTCGAAATTCAACCCTTGATAAATCTGCCCCTTTGTGTCAGAAATATGTAGAAGATTTTCTCCTTATGGTTTTTGGTTGCACAGGTGTTTTAAAATTATATTGTTTTGACTACATTTTTTGGCCAAAAAGCCAAAATTGTTATTTCAGATGTAGTAAATATGTCAGGACACATCTGGATTACTTTCTTCAAGTAGATTGAATGAAATAGATCATGAGCATCATTTATTTTCCTCCTGAAGTATGTTTATACAGAAACTTAGACAGGTAATTCAACTCTCGTGATCTCATTCTCAGAACATGTTGTACAGAAAGTGCACAAACAGAATGGATTCAAAAACTAGATTTGGGAAAAATCAGTTATGAGGTCATGAACACCATGCTGCCATAATGTTTGGTAAGTGCATTCATATTTAGATATAGATATAGATAGATTTATATAGATAGATAGATAGATAGATAGATAGATAGATAGATAGATATAGATATATATAGGTAGATAATATATATAGATATATATAGATATATATATAGATAGATATATACAGTAGATAGATATGGAGAGAGAGAGAGAGAGAGAGAGAGAGAGAGAGAGAGATATGCTATCTGTATTAAAATGTTGGGGAAGATTGATTGGCTGAAATGCATAGAACATGATTGAACAAAGTCTGGTTGGAATAAGTTGAGTTTGAAAAGGAAACTTTAAGTATGAATTTCTCATGGGAATATGTGATAACTGATTTTTATGCAAAGTCTGGACAGCTCTGTTACATGTTCTTCTCCATCTGTTATGAGGTCATCTGTTTCACATATTCCTATTCACATGCAGCAATAGAAGGAAAACACATTAGAAATATTCCCACTGTTATTCACGCTGAAACAATATAGAGAGTATGAAGTAATTTTATAACAATAGCATTGTGGGATTCGAAGTCACCTGTAATTCTATCTAACCGTGTGAATATCGGCATTAAAATTAATTTAAAGGCACAATGGCTCTAGCATACGGTATGCTTGTAGGATTGTCCCCTCAGAAATAGTCTCAGAGGGATAGGGGTCCATTCCTCAAATGTTGGTAAACTTATCAAACATTTTCTTTTGTTAACAATAATAACTGATTTAGGAATTGATTTTCCATGATGAAAAAATGTGCTATAAGGAGCAAGTATTGGGGTTGGCGAATCAAAGTTTTGATGAATCGCAAAACATTTCAAGCATTCTGGATTCCCAGTTCGATTTAAGAAATCTGCTCCTTGTTGTACCATAGTAACATACTGCAGTAAATAAGGCTGAAAAAGGCATCCATCAAGTAATATTGTTTGTCCACATGAAACCTGTTGCATTGCTCAAGAGGAAAAAGCCCCATCGGAAGCATCTCCATTTTGCCTTAGAGGAGGAAAAAATTCCATCCTGACTCCAAAAGGACACTTGGAAATGGAAGTCACTACTCACATCCAAGATGGCGATGGCGTCCAAGATGGCGACGGCGTCCAAAATGGCGACTCCCTGCCTCTCCATGTGGATGCCAGTGTCTTCCCGCCTGCCGATTGGTCGCCGGCGTCGGAATGGTCGCCGGCGTCAGAACGTGCATCCGCGTCTAAATGCCAGCGTCAACGTCATGACGCCACTTCGTGTATTCCTGGGTGAGTTATTACTGATTGATTCCTGTGTACCAACCTTGCCTGTTATTTCAGATTGACCCTTCTCTTGCCTGGATTGAAATATTGCCTGGACTTTTGACACCTCTCTTGCCTTACCCTTCTGATACCGCAAACTTTGGTCTCCTACCTGCCTCCTCCTTGGTCCGCACTCCAACTGTGCCTTCGGGCCCTTACAACTTGTTCCAGTAACCATGTACCTTTTCACTTTCTAAAAGGTATTCCAGTGCTAGCTTGAACTATCCAATGCATCTGCCAGTACAATTACATAATTTCTCATTGATGGGAAATAGTTTCTTCTAATGTGCATGGATGCCCTTGTCTGTTGAAAGCAAAGCATGTACTGCAGAATAAAGCATTAGAGTTTATTGTATGGTCTCCTAGTATATATATATATATATATATATATATATATATATATATATATATATATATAGTGTGTGTCTTTTTATCCAGTGTAAACAATCCCAGCTTGGCCAGCCTCTTTATAAAGGAGACTTCTATAAACGTTATCAACTTCTTGAACCTTGTCTATTTAATTAATAACATTTTCATATTTTAAGGTATTATTCACAAGTACGTTCAGGTCCTTCTCCATCAAGGATTTGCCTAACTTAATCTCATTAATGATATAAGTGGCTTGCATATTTTTAAATCACAAGTCATAACCTTCCATTTATCATCATTAAATAATATCTGCCACTTTGTCGCCCACATCTTGGATGAACTCATTTGGTTTCACCCTCACTTTGCCCTTATGTTTACATTATTCCCATTTTACCTCAGAGAACTGAACACACACTGAATACATGCATTATGATTATGGGTATATTTGTTACAATGTTAGGTAATATTCCACAGAAACAAGACAGTGGAAAGAAAACACTCAGGGGGTTATTTACTATAGTCCAATTTTTTTCTGGTCTGAATTTTAAAGGGGAAAACACAATTTTTTTAATAAACCCAGAGGCTGCTAAAATCAGAATAAAAAAATACTCCATCTTAAAACTGCCGAGGTCATGTAGAAGTCAATGGCAGATATCTCTTTTACAACTGAAAGATATCATGATCTTTGCAGGGTTTTGTACAATAATCTGAAGAATTTGTGGTTTTCAGGCATGAAATCTGAAAACAAATCATACAATTCAGATTTTCTCATGATTTTTTACGTTTTTTCCTGCACCAGATTTTTTGGAGTTATTTTATTGATAAATAAGGTAAAAATATGGATGGGACTTTGGTCAAAGTGGTCTACACCACATCATTTCTTTACAGAAGTTTTTTCCCTTCAGCTTTATGATGTATTCCCTAATTCTAGCCACTTAGTCGCTTTGTTCTGAGGGCATTTGGATTCTTTTTTTATCTTGGTTTTTTTCCTCTTTGGCAATTAGTGATTTTGGTAAACTGTAACATTAGTCTCTGTATGCTGTTATACCATTTGCTCCAACAAAGGAACCTAACTCTTTATATGTATGCATCATTACATTAATTTTCACATTCAGGCCAAAGAGACCCTTGCTGATAGCTGCAAATTCTGAATCTTTATATGAGCAGCTGGCTACACAATGAAACCTGATAGGAAAGGGGAATATGACTATTTTCACAGCCTAACAACATCTACAGTACCAAACAGCTAAAAGTGAGAGGGATAAAAACACAGAAAGTTCTTTCAGTAAATTGGTGGTTTTACTACCAAAAATGCCACTATATGCCATTGTTTACATGAGCTGATGGTTTCTGGTGCTGCTGTTCTGTAGCTCATATGCTCAATTCAAGTGATCCTGCTGAAAACTTCCCATTTTGACCATGTTACATGTGATCTCCCTGGATTTCTCAGAATGACTTTGTATGCTTTTTTTTTTACAGAATTCTTTGTCACATACATAAACAAACCTATCTATAAATGCATTAATAGAATCATCACAACATTATCCCTAGTCTAGGGATGGCCTCTGGTTCTTTCTTTCTTTTCTAAGGGAGAAGACCTCCCACTATCTGTATATAATGTGGCTAATGTACTAGTAAACAGTAAAATTGAAATTTGTGTATAGGCATGCTGGAAAGCAACTGGGACAGCAAGTCCTGAAACACATCACGGCAATTATGAAGCACAATTAAAGAAAATGAAACATCAGTGGCTAGACTACACATGGACTATCTTTGAGACACTCCAGTTAAATCCTGCCAGTTTGTTGTACTAACTGGATACAGAATCCAGGGCTACATTGGAGCTAATTTAATTCTAGGGCTGAATATTATACAAGGGATATTTTTCCAGTCTATGTTAGAATTGTGCCTTATTTCACGAGAAGCAATGTCCATTGACTCTATTGCAAGAAAAAATGAATGAAACTGATGCAGACTGCATCAGTGCTCACCCGATAAATTGTGTCTTCTCTGCTGCTTCTACTCCATGCCAGTATAATCCTTGTGCAAGTGTTTCTTTCGCACGTTGGGCGCTAGTCCGGAGGAAGATGCAAAGACACAATCATTGTATAATATAAACGGTTTTATTAAAGCACACACAGTGGAAATTATTAAGTGTGCGGAGGCTGTGCTGTGTTAGCTATGTGTGCTTTAATAAAGCTGTTTATATTATACAACGATTGTGTCTTTGCATCGTCATCCAGACTCTGCCCACCATGCGGGAGAAACACTTGCACATGAGAAAAAATGCCCATTTATACCAATGTATTTGGTGCAAGGAAAATCACTCAATGACAATGCTGCACTTGGTGAAATTTTGGGAAAATGTTGCTATTTTTTTAATTTATCTGTGAAGCAAACCTGCTCTGCTCATCAGCTCAATCAGATAATGATCAATTTTCAACTTTTTGCAGAATCATGTTAATCCCAACCTGTTTTAACCTCTATTTTTAAAAATTACAGTGTGTTAATATCAACGGACAGCAATTGTATTCCATGATAGTGTAATATATTATTACTATCATTTTGAGTTAATAAAGTAAAAAATTACAGCATTTATGTAAAAAGATACCAAATTGTTGTTGAATTCCACAGTTTTTGTCTGTGAAATATAAAACTCAGATGTAGAAAAACTGTGTAAGTTATAGCTTTACAGCAGCTTTACAGCGCGTTTATAGTAATCCATGTATAATCAGATGACTTTAGCTCTGTTGCACACTGCTTTTAGAAAGAAAATAATCCAGTGTTTGACTACAGCACAAATAAAAACACTGGTATTAAATTTTATAACTTTCCCTCACTGGCGAAGACTGGAAAATATGGAACATTTGCATTTATTGGTCTCTCCACCTGTTGACAACTACAACTCCCAGCAACCTCCACATGCCAGCAGCTGGAAGCTGTAATTCATGATATAGAGGACTGTCTTTTTAATCAACATTCAAAGCCAATACAATGACAAATGTTATTTCTAGCACAATTTATAAAATGTAAACTTTTGCTTAAAAGCCACCCAGGAAAATAAACCATTATACAGTATATTTGATTTGTTTTATATTGCCATTGCATTTCTGTTTAAGTTTAAAACTGTGCATTTTGATGTCATTTCATTCCTCCTAATGCCTAAGCAGACTGAAATTACATGGCCCACAGGACAACAATAATGTTTCTAGGATTATAAACTCAGACCCATGAAGACTCTTACTATTCAAAAGTTCACTCCAACTGGCAGGTGGTGGAGTTTGTTTCATATTTTATCCAACATTCAACTACTAAATAGGGCAATTATCATTTTCAGTCATAATGTAGGTTCAGGGTCTGTGATCTGATTCCATTTCAGCCACACAAAGCTGGTAAGATTTGTTTTTCATTGTTAAGGAAACTAGCATAGGGAACAGACAAGTTTTCTTGGACAAATAATATTAAACCAATGGAATGCTCACAACTAAGCAGCTAGATACACTTGGTAACGATTATGGTCCAGTTGGAGCAGATGTTTTTTCCTTTGATGTACCAGTGGCCTTAAAGGAGAACTATTTAGGTTCTTAAAAGGTGATAGTATTGCACACAATCACTTGTCAAACATTTAAGGCTATGGTCGCACAGGCTGGTGTCAGCGGCTGTTGTCAGCCTGAGTAATTTTGCAGACTGAGAGAAGCAGATTAAGTGGGCTGAAAACAGTCGCAGACAACAGCCTGTATGTCCATGCCCTAAGCATCCAAAGTAGCTCTATGTATCTCTGCCCTCAGAAAATATTAACCTAAAACATTGTTTACAAAATCAATTCATAAACGAATTCCTTTTTCTTCAAGTAAAATAATCTCATAGTGTCTGTTCTGCATGACTATGCAGTTCACATGAGACGTATATTCTTCCTGCATAGCGTGACTCTGCTCAGCGATAACTGCTGTCAAGTAATTGTTCTCTCAACTACGATGCCCTGATTAAACACAGACTTCCAGTTTCCAGTATAACCATCAAGACCAGACAAGTCCATCAGAAACTAATTTTCACTGCTGACATGCAATTGCAATAACTCCACAATTCTACTGCTATTCCATATTCATTTAGACATGATTTTCCCCAAGAATTTGAGTTTTTCAAAGCATACTGTAAACACATACTCCCTCCCAAACCAGCTGGACAGAAGCACAGTGAAAGTATAAATTCTTCAGATAAGTAGATGTTTGGTTAAAATGTTATCTGTTCCCACTGGAGATAAGCAAATCTATACCATTTTGTTTCAAAAACATTGGAAAAATTCACAAAATGCATTGAAGTCTATGGGTGGTTTTTCGTGGCAACTTTTTCCACAATAACTTTATTTTGTCAGTGACTTTTTCTGCTTATAATACAGTGAGAACTATGGGCGTTTTTTTTTTTTTTGCTGTGACTTTGATTTAGTGAAAAATGCATTGGCGTCTATCTGCATTTTGCCACAGCTTTTTTTTCAGTGGTTTCACAAAAATATTCGCCAATGGTAAAATGTGGAATTTCACTTCAGATCTCAATCACCATCACAGACACTCTTGGCTACAATATTGCTTTCATTAGCAAGAAAATAGGAGAGAGAAAATATTCACAGGGAACATATGCCCAGGGTGTATTTCACTGCAAACCAGGAAAGGAAAATAATAAATTAGAAAGGAAATATCATATTTCATGTATTCCTGTATATTGGAAGTACTATTCTTTATAATAATATAATTTGATAAATAATCACAGAGCAGTCCTATCAGTGAGAACTATCCTTTGACCATCATTTGAATCTGAAACCACTCATAATTTTCTTAGGAAGTTGTTCAAGCATAAGGAAGTGACTTTCCCCTGACAAAAATCTCTGTTTACAATTAAATCATTATTTTTTTTGCTACTAATTGCTTTTGCAAGACAAACTGTGAAATTTCCATTCATGCCTATACAGTCTACGTTGGGTAGCAGTATTCTGATCACTCCAAGTATTAGCATTATAATAAAAACAATTCCTCCCTTATTATATTGTAAACCTTATAATAGACCATGTACAGTATGTTAAATCATTAAAGGTTTTACATTTGCACACATCTAGTAACCCATAGCAACCAATCTGATGTTTATTTTCAAGCAGTTCATCAGTAAATGCTACCTGATGGTTGCTACAAGTTACTAGACTATTTATTACATAGTCCCCATTGTATTTCAACACAGCAAATACTGTATGTTTAATTTCTTTTCTTGTTGGCTAAATAAAGAATTTAGCTTCTTCAACCCAGACAAGTCCTGATGTACTGCAAAGCCTCAGAGAAAATATAATTGTCGTCACCAATTTCTAACGTGGCTTGCTAGTGGAATAATTGCTTCTATGCTATTAATGCCTAGCAACCCTATATAGACACTATCCACTTAAAGCTCATCCAGCTTCTGTTAAAACTCCAGCATTCTTTGCCATCTGACATTGTAAGGTGCTTCTTTTTTGAGGGGGGGGTATTTTTTTTAATTAACTGCATTAATTCTATATCGCTCCTTCAAATATTGCTGAAATCCTGGATCAAAAATAAATCCCTCTTCTATGACACCTTTTATTCCCAAAGTCTCTCTCTAGCAATTCAAATATATAACCTCAACATTTGATATATTTCCAATAACAAAAATAATAAAATTGAGAAGAAAGCTTATATAGCTACAAAGTTAGATGCACTATGTCACATCTCAAAAGTATAATACTTGTGCAACCTCTTTTATTGTAAGGACAATGAAACTCAGGTTAATCCTCATTTGGGACTAAACGTAATAAAATACTAGAAAATGAATTCCATTGACTTTCTATAGTCCCGATATCATCACCTAATATGTCCCTAAAGTGCTATAAAGCTTTACTGCTCCTAAACACAAATTTGTTTCTTTGTGAGCAGGACTGCAAAATAAATGAATTTATATCTTGGCTGCAAGTTTTAAAGAATTTAGTTTTGTGTCAGATGTTATACAAAAGTTAGTACATTTACAATGCATACGCTAATACTTGATTATAACTGCAATGCTAATGCTAACACATTATCATTTTAAAATATGTCATTTTTAATATATATATATATATATATATATATATATATATATTATATATATATATATATATATATATAGCAAAAAAACTTCCGCACACATAGGTCTTGATAAGTGAAAAAAAGCTGGTAGATTTATTTCAACGTTTCGGCTTACAAACTCAAGCCATCATCAGGAAGGGCAGAGCCTAAAGTGAACATGAAGTTATATACACACACAGGATTCAAAAATGGTGCCAAAAGCATGCCAGTGACATCACAAAAAGTGGGTGTGGTTATAGTACTGAGTGCATCAGTGATAGTGTTATGGAGCTGAGCCAATCGTGTACATTGTATCAGTGGTAGTGTCATAGGACTGCACCTATCCCGTAAAGGTGAATACTACAGTGACTCCCAATGCTAATTAAACACCTAGTATCAAATTACATGATTGTTGTGACAGGGAAAATCATACCCTGTGAGTGAAATAAATAAAAACAATCAAAGGATCTCCCTACGACCTTATAGTAAGGTCAGGAAGTATCCCCCTCACCTACCTCCGTGTTGGGGGCTGACAGCCAAATTGCCTTTGCCCTGTGTCGCCTCCAATGCAGGTACGGAGGAAACGTACTAAATGCAGGACCTGTTACCTGTTTCCAACATCGTTAAGCCTTTCAGGTTGCCTTGTGTGATCTGTGCCAATTGTTGTACCACACATGTTACATCCCAGCACTATACTGACCTTTGCAGCATACTACAGCAAAAGCGAGACTTCCTCGTGACTATTAAAGGTGGCAACCAATCAGGGTCAGTATGGACCCAACTTTTGCCAGAATGTCAGACCGCTCCCACCGCTCAGCAATATTAGAGACCTCCACTCTTTCGGCACTCCGACCTGTGTGGTGTTCACTGTGTGCGCTATGAGTGCACCCTTGTCACATTCGAATCTAGTGCTGAAAAGGCCAATGTATAGTCTCTGCTGGAAGGGGGCGGAGAATTCAGGACCTCCGGTCTGATGTACAGCGCTAAAGGCAAATAGGCTTTAACTGTTCCCAGTCTTACATCATTACAGGTCCTGCCTCACGTAACCCGAAACCCTGTCTGGGGCCAGCGTTCGACTATGGCTGAACTACACCTCACCATGGAGCGGAAAAAATTCCTGTGAAGACGGAAAAAAGAACAATACACATAGTGTAACCAATCGATAAGTTTCATCTGTAACACTGTATACATTAATATGACACGCTCAATTGGCTTATCCTTCTTAGTAACTATGTAGCATCAGTCTTATTTGTGGAATGAAGCATTATCTCATACTGTACTGTCATTACGTGACCATTAGTTCATTGTTGGTGATAATTTACAACATGTCTTATGGATCATAACACAGTGTCCTGTTCAATAAACTGTAGAAAATATGACAGGAAGCAATCTGTCATCATGTATCTGTAAATCAATAACATGAGACCAAAAAAATATTATGAAAAGAACCAAAAGTAGTTAATTACATGTAATCCATCTGTTATGTCCGGCCTGGTGGTGACCCAATCCAGGTACCTAAACGTCAGTACTTGCTGCTCAATTGGTCAAAGATAAAGTAGCAGGATCACTGTAGGTCAACAAAAATAAGTATGCAGAACACTTTGTCACACATAAGATGTGGAATACACATAGCCCATCAATAAAAATGGGACATGGGAAGAGTTTCATTTAAGCCTTTGGGGGCAAGGGTCTCCAATTTGTAAATCCACATGGATTCTTTCTGCATTAATAATAAACCTCTGTTTCCACGTCTACGTTGCACGGGGACATGGTCTATTAGCATGTGACGAAACTGGGGGAGAGTATGTAAGAGTATGTAGTCACGTAATTTGATACTGGGTGTTTAATTAGCATTGGGAGTCACTGTAGTATTCACCTATAAGTGATAGCTGCACTCCTATGACACTACAACTTATACAATGCACACGATTGGATCAGCTCCATGACACTATCACTGATGCACTCAGTACTATAACCACACCCACTTTTTGTGATGTCACTGGCATGGTGTTGGCGCCATTTTTGAATCCTGTGTGTGTATATAACTTCATGTTCACTTTAGGCTCTGCCCTTCCTGATGACGGCTTGAGTTTGTAAGCCGAAACATTGAAATAAATCTACCAGCTTTTTTTCACTTATCAAGACCTATGTGTGTGGAAGTTTTTTTGCTTTATAGATATGAATTTTTGTTCCAGCACCTAGGCATCACCATGGCTATCTGAGTGTACCTATCTAGTTATATGTATTTATATATATATACAGTCCGAGTAGCATGAGTGCACACTGGGATTTAATAAAAATATTATTTTATTTGGTTACTTTAAAACAGATCAATGTTTCGGTCCAAGCCTAGGACCTTTATCTTGACCGAACCGTTGATCTGTTTTAATGTAACCAAATAAAATTATATTTTTATTAAATCCCAGTGTGCACTCATGCTTCTCGGACTTATATACATACATGTTTATATGAGTACCTTTTTGGATTCCAGTGGAGTGCGGATCACGAAGGACCTCTCTCTCTCTCTCTCTCTCTCTCTCTCTCTCTCTCTCTCTCTCTCTCTCTCTCTCTCTCTCTCTCTCTCTCTCTCTCTCTCTCTCTCTCTCTCTCTCTCTCTCTCTCTCTCTCTCTCTCTCTCTCTCTCTCTCTCTATATATATATATAACAAACAAGGGAAAGTTGTGCTCACCACTAGTTTTTAAAATCATTAGGCGGGGGTGCAATTCAGTAGCAGTATGCACAAAATGTCTCTGTCTTAAATATATTGATAATGGGTTGAGTGCAGAGGAATCTTGTATTTGTCTATATATATATATATATATATATATATATATATATATATATATATATATAAATAGAAAAGTATATATATTTATATATTATATATTTTTTTTAGGCCACAAAAATGAACCGGGGGGGGGGAGAATACAAGATTCCTGACACTGTGTTTATGGAGTTTTTGTGTCTATTGTTCATAGGGAGAAACTTCAAAACAAGTCAGGTCATTGTTAAGAAGTGACCTCAGCTATCCAAACACTGGCAGAGCATTGTGGTAAATATGACAAGTTTCTGAATTTACCATACAATATGTTTTTATCCAGGTTAGTTCAGGAACCAGTAATAATGCTGAAATGATCAAAATGTGTTTGGATCAGAGAACAGTGATCATTAGAGATGAGTGAAACTGTCCCGTTTAGGTTTGTTAAAAAAATGTGTGAAATGGCGAAATTTTGGCAACTGCATTAGACTCAATTGACATTGTTTCACCACTGTTTATCTTGCAGCCAATGCGTCTCGATTGACTTTTTTCCATGCCAAGTGCTATTGAAATCAATGGGTGTGCTTTCTCTGATTTTTTCCCCATCCTTAAAACAACATTTTTTTCCTGCGAAACAAAACACATGGCAACATTCTAGTGCCGATTTGCGGTTTTGCTGTTCACAAAATAAGCAAATTTCATAACATAGTCTCCTTTGTGATGCAGAGATAGTTGTATAAGGAAGTAACAAAGACCCAAAGTTTTATATATGCTGCCTTTAGGAGGATAAGAGCAAGTCTGCAGCAAATAAACTGGGACAAGGTTAAACACACATCTCTATATATGTATTCCCCTTGGAAACCATGGAACACAAGGTAAAGCGAAATTTATGTGGTTTTATAGAAAAGGTAGCACTGACATTAGTAAAACAATAAATTGAAAATAGTCATCTGAGACTTAAAATAAGTAAAAGGAGGCCAGTCGAGCAGGTACTGAAGTGAAAAGAAAAGGACATTGATCAAAAAGAGTTGAAATGCCAGGTTTTCTGTGAAGGTATTCATTCATCCAGGTCACAGACTGAAGATCAGTCTGTGAAACTGATTACTAGTTTACTAGTTAATCCAGTTGCTTTAGATTATTACTACTACATAAATCCCATATTTTCTAAATACATAAATAGCAGGGGTTAGGTAAACATGCTAATGCTGAGATTGTAAAATGCTCCTTAATACTGTTAATGAAATCAGTTAAAGAAGCCTTCTAATTCAATAAGTTTAATACTTAGTACAGGTTATGTTTATATATAGGTTTTTTTTATATATAGGGCTTATTCACAAATCCACTGGACACATATTTATATAGTTAATTTGGGTTAAAAAAAAAAAAAATCCATCAAGTTCAACACCTCCAAATGAAACTCAAAGCACATTCATATACACACTCACACCGACCCCTCCATGCAAGTGCGTAACCTTGCCTAAATGCAATATAAATAGGGATGGGCGAATTTTTTCCTCTTGTTTCGCTGAAAAAATTACGCCCATAGACTTGTATGGCGTCGTGCGTCAAAATAAAAAGACGTGTGTCAAAAAAATTTCGCCGCGCGACAAATTTTTTTTGACGCCCATAGACTTTAACATTTCGCCGTTGGCTAATTTTTGGCAAAATGAAACGGGTCAAATTTGCCCATCCCTAAATATAAATGTAAATTATCTAAGGGGCAGATTTATCAAGGGTCAAATTTAGAGTTTATGGGAGTTTGTAAAAACTTATGACTTATGACTAAGTGTCCAGAAGGCATGAAACACGTAAGATGAGATGTTCCTTTTTGTATAAATAATTTTATTTGCATCTATTTTTGGAGTGAAGTCCAGTTTCTGTGCCAGTCTACCACTGAAATATACATGTCTAAAACAGCAATTTGGCAGATTTAAGGAGGTGAATAGTCAAACTCTAATTCTTTAAAGGTCAGTACATAATGTATATGAATATGTATATGAATTTTTTTTAAAAAACTCAAATCGAATTTTAAGTATTCCTTCGTCAAATTGCACAATTCAAATTTTGAAATTCAAATTAGAAATTCAAATTTTCACTTTGACCCTTGATAAATCTGCCCCTAAATGACAGTGTGTTGGGGGGTTTCCTTAATTGAGAAGGATCTAGGGGTTTTTGTAGCTTCTAAATCAATTAAAGTACTGTCTTGAATAAAAAGGGCCTACACTCAAGGGATGAAAACATAGTTCTGCCTCTTTATAGGTTCTTGATAAGGCCTCACCTTGAGTATGCAGTGCAGTTTTGGGCTCCAGTCCATAAGAAGAATATTAATGAGCTGGAGAGAGTGCAGAGAAATGCAGCTAAACGGGTTAAAGAGATGGAATATTTAAATTATTAGAGGGCATTATAGACAGACAGCAGGATATATTTTTTCCCTTAAATGGATCACCACAGCAGAG
This sequence comes from Xenopus laevis, assembly GCF_017654675.1. NCBI lineage: Eukaryota > Metazoa > Chordata > Amphibia > Anura > Pipidae > Xenopus > Xenopus laevis. The sequence goes on from NC_054372.1 coordinate 87,650,077, forward strand.
GCCATCCTATTAGACTACAGAACCAGAACTTTAATTTGAAGCAATGTAGGTGGTTCGGTATAGATGGCTGATCCTGTTAATGCCTTTAAGAGGGGCTTGGATGATTTCTTGGACAAGCATAATATCCAAAGCTATTGTGATGCTACAATCTATATTTAGTGTATGCATAGGCGGATTTTAATTAAGGCTTGGGAAGGCTAAGCCTTCCCAAACCTTTGTCAATTGTAAATGTACCCTACCTTGTCTGAAATATTGTGCTGGAGAAGGTTCTAACTAAAAATCGATTAAAAGCGATTAAAGTAGCACGAGCACTGTCAAAGTTCAGTGGGAAGTGTGTGATAGAGAAGTAAGACAGTAACAATCAAGCCTGATATACTCCACCTTGCTGTCTCAGGAGTTGTTCCTTGGTTCCTAGGCTCAGAATCTATTGCTCTTCCCTGGCCTGCTTCCAAGAACAATTGCCCGGCCAGCAGGGGGAGGGGCATACACGGAGCTAAATCTACAGTGCAGGGAAACTGAAGCTCAGAGCAGCAGAAGGTGTGGAATATAACCTATTAATAATAATCATCCTGCTATTCATGCATTAAACGTGGCTGCATTTTTTTTTCATATATGATTTTGTTGTATATGTGAGTTGAAGGAGTTGTTTGCGGATTTCTAGAATACCAAATACTAATACAGAGACAAGTCTAAGGTTGAGACAATGAGTCTTTTGTGGCTGTAAGAGTTAATCTTGCCAGGAACGGAGTGTGGGGAGGCAGGAATATGAATTCTACTGGGATTTATGGGGGAATATTTTAGTTGGAGGGGTTATTTTGGGGGCTTAAAAAGTTTTGGAAATGCAGCATATGAAGTGTGCTGAAGTGATGTGAGGGCTGGGCCTGCTGGTCCCTGTGGGACAGAAAAAAATAACAAACTGGGAGCTGAGTGTAAGGTAGCTGGCTGTGAGTATTGAATTAATCTAATATTAAAGGGCACCTGTTGGGAAATACTAATACTAAAGGGCACCTGTTGGGAAATAATATTATAGCCCAAGGTACGGGCTAAGAGAGCCCACACTCCGGTTGAGGGTAACATTCATTTTTTTTTACATTCCCCCCACACACCAGCGCAAGGCCACCAGAACCAGGAGGGAGCTCCTGGTACGAGCAGCAGGGCCGCCATTAGAAATCACGGAGCCCCAAACAACAGAATTTTCGGGGCCCCCTGGGCCCTGCCCACACTGGCGCCCAAGCCAGATCCTGCCCAAAGATCACACAGACATCAGCGCTAAAAAAGTAACCCCCCCCACACACACAATAAAAAGCTATTGATGGTCAGGGCCCCCTTATAATTAAAAAAAAAACTTTGCTGCCAGGGCCCCCCTTACAAGTTAAAAAAAATTGGGGCCCCAAGAAATATTTTTTTAAAAAAATTGGCGCCAGGATGACTCTTACAAGTTGAAAAAATTGTGGCCCCAAAGAATATCTTTTAAAAAAAACATTGGTGCTAGGGCCCCCCTTAAGTTAAACAAATTGGAGCCCCAACATTTTTTAAAAAAAAAAAACATCGGTGGCAGGGGCCTATAGAGTATTAAAATAAAACATTGGTGGCAAGGGGATAAAGAAAAAACCACACAAATTGTTCAGCAGAATTGAACTCGTGGCTTCAGGACTTCAACTTCGCATGCTTTCGTGATTTCGGGTCTTTTCGCTGCTTCAGGACTTCAATTTCGGCTGTTTTCATGACTTCTGGTCTTTTCGCCGCTTCAGGAGTTCGGCTTCAGCTGTTTTCGTGGCTTCAGGTCCTTCGGCTGTTTGGCTTTTCGGCACTTCCGCATTTCGACTGTTCGGGACTTAGAAAATGGATGCATGGCTTTGGAGCTCTCAAGGGGGGGCCAAGTGTCCCGGGCATGAAGGGGGGCCCGGCAGTGCTGCGGTTTTGAAATATCCAGGCCCCACTTCATGCCCGGGACACTTGTCCCCCCTGTCCCCCCCTGATAGCGGCCCTGACGATCGGGCCATATTGGGGCACACGCATGTGCATAATGAGCAAACTTACTCATTATGCACGCTCTATGTACGACATGGTCGCTTACACCATGAGCTCCTTCCCATCGCGGGTGTCCAATCTCTGGCAGGGGGCAAGTTTTTTTCTAAAAAAATAGTAACCCCCAACCGGAGTGCAGTCTCTATTAGTCCGCACCTTTGGTTGGGGATAATATTTTTGCCCAACAGGTGCCCTTTAAGTGCTCAAACAGAGGGAAAGCTATGAGACTGAATAAAGATGAAAAAGTATATTTTGTATTATAAAAATGTATTTTATATCACCTTGCCGTACTACAAAGTGCATCTTTCTTTTAAAAGGGTTTAAAAAATGTTGTTGTACTTTTAAAGTTAAGACCATTTATGCATGACATAAAATTAGAAAATAATTATTGTTAAGTCTTTTGTTGACTTATTGCATATAGATACTTAATTATTTTTTAGCCTCCCCAAACAAAAAAAATCACCATCCGCCTATGAGTGTATGAGTACATATAGTTTATGTGAGTGTATAAATGCTGGGTTGCATTTGCAGGGAGTTAAACTTGGAGTATCAAGACAAAAACCATTATTAGTAGGTTCCTGTATACAGAAAGAAAATAACTATTCGGAATCTCTGCTTTATTTCTGTTCTCACCAAACCAACTGCCCCTCCCCTCTGCTATTAATGGCCCCACCCCTTCTTGTTTCTTTTTCTTTAACTATTTACATATTTTCATGCATGGTTTGCCCAAGCGATTTGCTTCGCATCTTATGCTGCATCCGGAGCAAACTGCATTGTGGGGAAAGTTCATTGCACAATCCTTCACATCTGGTCTACACTTTTGTGTCATCAACCCACCCATTTACTGGCACTGACACTTTTGCTTCATCGACTCAGCCCCTCTGGTATTTCCCTAATGCCCATGTACTGCACCTAGTCTACCCCAAATGTAGTGCTATCCTGAAGTGCAAATGCCTGCAAATATAGGCATTAAGCACGGGCAATGTGGTAAGTCTAAAAATCATGGTAGTGTGTGCTCATATTTTGCACTTTGCACCCTGCCCCACTCTAATTGAGGCCTATGGTGTCTATCCTGTAATTGTGAAAGCTATGGAAATGTACTGCATAGTACAAAGCTTTTCCTAAGAGGGCTATATCTCCCCAAATTCCCCTTTGAAGAGGTGGTTTAATAAAATACATATTATATTAAAAATGTATTTTTCATTACATTTCCTAACTAGAGGGTGATGGCATGAGGTACAGGAGCCGTGTGGCTAATAAAGGGCCACTAGAAACTATGAAAAAAAAATTTGCACAAAATTACAACCATGTTTGGCATTGATAAATCAGTCCCTAAATTGGATTTGTGCTGAAAACTCATCAGGGCAGATGTATATACTTTGATGGCTTAAAGGAGAACTAAACCCCCAATAAGAAAATCCCCTACCTACTACCCTAGGTAGTCCCTCCTCTCTGCTTCCCCCCCGCATAGTTAGCTACCCCTGAAATTGCCCCTAAGAGTTTGCTGCAGTGTAAGCACAGCGAATCTCATGGGTGTCATCTTCCAGATCTCCAGTCTTTTTCAGGGTCCTCTTACTCCCATTACTTCCCAAACTTTCCAGCACTTTTGGTGCATGCACAGTTGATATGAACCGGAAGACTGCTCCAACTGTGCATGCGCCAATACATTGCTCACTTACAGAAGAAGACCGGAGATCCAGAAGGTGGAGCCCATGAGCTCCACTGCGCTTACTCTGCACTGAAATGTAAGCAAACTCTTAGGGGCAATTTCAGGGTTAACCAACTATGCGGCGGGGAAGCAGGGTGAGGGGACTACCTAGGGTAGTAGGTAGGGGATTTTCTTATTGGGGGGTTTAGCTCTCCTTTAAATTTTTTATAGGATATAGGAAAATGGGTTAGTTTTGTTGGGTAGTTAGTTGGTAGTGATGAGCAAATCTATCACATTTCACTTCGCTGAAGAATCCAGGGAAACTTTGTTAATATTAGCGAAACAGCGAAAAATTTGCAAAGTGCATTGCAGTCAATAGGCATCAATAATTTTGATGCAAGCGATAATTTTTATACGCGCAACTCTTTTGCCCAAATGCATTAAAGTCAATGGTCGGCAAAATAACAACATTTTTTTTTGTCACAGCAAATTTTTCCATGGGCGAAATTTTGCAGCAGTTTCAATTCACCACAAATCCATGCCTGGCAAATAAATTCACCCATTGCTGTTAGTCGGGTATGTTTAAAATAGCTAATATACTTGGAAACTAAGACATTCTATTCTAGTTAGGATGACAAGCTTTGCTAAAATTCTGGGATACATAGAAATATGTTTTTTAGGAAGTAGATCTGAAAGTAACTGAAAGGTTCTTATTTCTCTGCCTTTTACTATAAAAAGTTTTATGAAGCTTGTCTCCACTTTTCTCCAATGTCCTTAAAAATCAGTTTTTTTATGTTGTACCTTCTTTTGTTTGAAAGGGTAAAGATGGACCAATTTTGGTGTTTCATGTAACTATTACTTCAGTCAGTGCCTGCTCTCAGAGTGATGCTTTTTATTTTACCATATCATTTTGGTAAGAACCTCAGATCATAAATAGTGAAACTCCTTTCCATGACACAGTCAAAAGAACATTCTGAATTACTAAATGCAGACATTTTTCAGTGAAAGAACGCAGAGTCTTTTGAAATAGTTAAGCTGTTCAAATCCATATTTTTAGTAGTATTTGTCAAATTGTACTAAAGTGGACCTGTCACCAGACATAAAAAGCTGTATAATAAAAGTCCTTTTCAATTTAAACATGAAATCCAAGTTCTTTTTTTTAATTAAAGCATTTATGGCTGTTGTAAACTCTCAGCTGTCAATAAAATATTGCCTGCCCCTCCTCTATGCCTTAGGCATAGAGGCGGGGCAGACAATTACTTTCACTTTCCATTCAGCACTTGCTAGATGTCACTGCCCTCCTCACATTCCCCTGTTCTCTTCTCCATTTCATTGTGTAACCAGTGCATGGGGATGTACATCAGGTCCCCCATTCTGGTGCACAAACAAGATTCTGAGATGATGCAAGGCTTGCCTTAATAACAGTGTCCACAAAATGGCTTCTGCCTGATTGCTATAATTATGAGTTCCCAGATGGAAGGAAACAACACATTTATGTGATAAAATAGGATTTGGAATAATAAAATAAGTATGATGTGCTAATTTTGTTCTATGGCCTTCAATGCTGACAGTACAAAAATACACCAAAAGGGGGGAAGGAGGTGTGGGAGCACTCCACGGCGCAGTAAAATACACAAGTACAATGGAAGTGTGACTGATCTGGTCAAATTAGCTACAAACCATACAAAAGTTGTTTCTTTAATGGTATCATCCTTGGTACCCTGTTTCACTAATCATTTAGTATCTTTGGAAGTGCATGTATTTACAAAAACAGGGGTTTTTAGTTAAACAGTTCTGATCATAACATTGACAAGCCATCAAACCACATCAAGGTAAAGCCCATATGGTGGTCCCTATTTATTTACCTCTGGTCATTTTTTCATAGTCTGGCACCTGTGAATTTATTATGGGTTCCATCATACTTTCTTCTAATGTTAATGCATGATCTTGCATCTGCTAGAATAACCCACTAATGAATAAAGCATCAGAGATTTTAATGTGTGGTCCCTCATATTTATATGTGGAGGCTTATTTATTAATAATATTTTTGTGGTTTTAGAGGGCAACTAAACTCACAAACTATAAAACCACAATTGTCATTGAATTTATTAAAACTTCTATTATAAAAAGTACAAATTCAAAAAAGTGCTGAATGTTGCAAAAAATATGAATACCTTGATTTTTTGAGACAATTTGTAGCAAAAAAAAATCCAAAAACCTCTAACATTCTGATTGGTTTAAAAATGGCCCAATATGGTCAGCGCACTTCCTATTGACTTCCAAAACCACAAATTGTTCGAGATTTGTGGGAAAAAAATGTGATTGTTAGTAAATTGTCCCCATCATATCTTCCCTTATGCACCTTTTCTCCACTGTTTCTCCACCTTGTCTTCAAAACTTAGATTCTTTTACATAGTTAGTTACATAGTAAAATAGCTAGATCAGGTTCAAAAAAGACCAAAGTCCATCAAGTTCAGCCCCTCCAAATAAAACCCAGGCATTAACAGAATCAGCCATCACTACATCATCTGGCAGTGCATTTCATAACCTCACTGCCCTCACTGTGAAGACACCTACACTGCTTCAAGTGAAAGCTCTTTTCCTCTAATCTGAAGGGGTGGCCTCTGGTGGGATGGTCCTCTTTATGGGTACAAAGGTCCCCTGGTACTTGTCTATAATGTCTTCTGATGTACTTGTAAAGTGTAATCATGTCCCCTCTCAAGCGTCTTTTTTACAGAGACAACAACCCAAAACTTGACAGTCTACCATCATAATTTAAGTCTTCCATCCTTCTAACCAATTTGATTGCATGTCTCTGCACTCTCTCCAGCTCATTTATATTTCTCTTAAGGACTAAAACCCAAAACTGTACCACATACAGGTCACATACATTGTGACCTATAGGCAAAATTATGTTTTCATCCCTTGAGTTAATGCCTTTTTTATGTAAGACAGTACTTTATTTGCTTAAGTGACCACAGAATGTCACTGTCCAGAATTAGACAACTTGTTATCCACAAAAACTCCAAGGGGCAAATTCACTAAGCCGCGAAGCGCCGAACGCTAGCGTTAATTCGCTAGCGTTTGGCATTTTCGCTACTGCGCAAATTCACTAACGAACGCTGGCGTAGTTTCGCTAGTGTTACTTCGCAACCTTACGCCAGGCGAATGTTCGCTAGCGACGAAACTACGCAAATTCACTAACTTGCGCAGTGTACTGAACGCTACCTTTTACGCTAGACTTCCTTCGCCACCTCAGACCTGGCGAAGTGCAATAGAGTAGATAGGGATTGTTTAAAAAAAAATCAATTTTTTTTCTAAGTCCCAAAAAAACGCTGGCGTGTTTTCTACATGATGGCTGATAGGCTGAAAAAGATCGAAAAATTTTTGGGGCTCCCCTTCCTCCCCCCTACATTTCCTGACTCATGGCAACTTACCTAGACAGTGGGCACATGTGTAGGGCAAAATAAAATTTTTATTTGCTGATTTGAAGGTTTTCTAGGCATTTGTAGGGCAGATACGTGTTCCTCCATTGAAATTTGAATTTCGCATCGTATGCAAATTCGCCTTCGCTAGCGTAACTTCGCTTTATATAGCGAATCAACGCTAGCGCAACTTCGCAACCTTACGCTACCCCTGTGCGCAACTTCGGATTTTAGTGAATTTGCGGAGCCCTGGCGAAACTACGCCTGGCGAAGTGCGGCGAAGTTGCGCCTGCCGCAACTTCACATCTTAGTGAATTTGCCCCTAAGATCCTTTTCAGTTAAGGAAACTCCCAACACACTGTCATTTGTGTATAACTTGCATCTATATTATTTTTGCCAAAGTGCATAACCTTGCATTTATCAACATTGAACCTAATTTTTCAGTTTGCTGCCCAGTTTTCCAATTTAGTCAAATCACTCTGCAAATGACTCTTTGTAATCTATCTTTTAACCAGTTCTCTATCCAGGTACAAATACTATGTTTCAAGCCAACATTCTTTAATTTAACCAATAACAGTGTGGCACTGTAGCAAATGCTTTAGCAAAGTCTAAGTAGATCACATCCACTTCCTTCCCAGAATCAAGGTCCCTGCTCACCTTCTCTTATATTAGTCTTTCAAGATTTATTACGACGCTTAAAACCATGCTGGCACAAACTCACAGTATTATAATTTGCAATGAAGTCCAGTATCTTATCCCTTAATACCTCTTCAAAATATTTTCCTACCACTGATGTTAGACTAACCAGCCTACAGTTTTGAAGCTTAGAACGGGATCCCTTTTTGAATAGCGGCACCACATTAGCAATACACCAGTCTCTCTAAAAGGTGCCAGACCTAAATGAATCCTGAAAAATTAAGTAAAGAGGTTTGGAAATCACAAAGCTAAGCTCTCTATATACCCTGGGATGAATACCATCCAGTCCTGGACCTTTGTTTATCTTAACATCTTGTCTCTTGAATTTCCTTATGCTTGAACCATGCAACATAAGTTGTAGTACTAGAACTGGGGACTATTAATCATTGACAACCCTGCATTTAGAATCGTTTGCATATTGCTGTCTTGCCAAAGGGGAAAGTGATAGATGGCGTTTTAAAATGGCAGCTGCTAATTGTATTTGAGTGAAGATAAATGGAGCAGAAACATTCATGTTTGTAAACACGATGCAAATGGAATCTGAATAATCTTAACTGATCTAAAGAGAAAAGGGGGGTAACTCTGAAGTCTCTTCAATTTGCCTCAGAGGGGAAAATCCATCCTGACTCAAATATGGCAGCCAGGCCAGTCCGTGGATCATCTTTATACTAAAAGCTAATTTCAGTAACCCTAATTTTTACTTCACGGCTCTCACTGTAAAAAAGAACAGACATTTAGGGGCCGATTCACTAAGCTCGAGTGAAGGATTCGAATAAAAAATACTTAGAATTTCGAAGTATTTTTTGGGTACTTCGACCATCGAATGGGCTACTTCGACCTTCGACTACGACCTTCGACTTCGATTCGAACGATTCAAACGAAAAATCGTTCGACTATTCGACCATTCGATAGTCGAAGTACTTTCCCTTTAAAAAAACTTCGACCCCCTACTTCGGCAGATAAAACCTACCGAAGTCAATGTTAGCCTATGGGGAAGGTCCCCATAGGCTTGCTAAACTTTTTTTGATCGAAGGATCGATCGAACGAACGTTTAGCGCTAAATCCTTCGACTCCGATATTCGAAGTCGAAGGATTTCAATTCGAGGGTCGAATTTCGAAGTATTTTTTACTTCGAAATTCGACCCTTAGTGAATCAGCCCCTTAGTCACAGACATTTATGGGGTTAGTTACCAAAATCCGAAAAGTTCTCAATATTTTCTGACAACTACTTTGACCAAATTCACACCAAATTTTTCCAATAGTTAACAATAAATTTTCACGAAATAAATTTTTACTTGTGCAGAAAAAGTAACATTAAAATCGTACATTTTTTTTGAATAGTTTGATTTGTTTTGGCTTTAGCACTAAAAACCTTTTGTAAAATCACCTGAAAGCTATGCTTCTTTTAGCAAACCCAGCACAAGGTCTGAGTTGAAGTACTTTTTTCTTCAGACTTTTAACATCATCAGACTTTAATAAATCCCAAAAAAAAAATCGAGTTTGGTAATTTCCGACTAGAAAAATAACCCCCATAGTATGTACTAAATCAATCTTCAGTGAATTCTGAGGTCCTATCTTTGGGCATTGTTTTAATAAATAGATATACAGATAATTATCATAATATCATGGATCAAGTATCAGGCTGTGAGGCTTGACCTACATTCTTTACCTCAAGTATAAGCATACACTATTTCATGTCTGAATTTGCATTGGCTATTCCTTGTAAATGGTCTGGAAAACTCATGCCTTCCTTCAGCTATTAATTTAAATGCATGTGAAACATCATGAAATTACAAAATGGTTACCCTAGCTAGTTTATTAAATAAATATCCCTAATTCATCCTTATTTCACTCTCTAAGAACCCTAGCATGCTTTGCACAAATGTTTAGGGTAAAAAATACTTTTATTTCACTGTGTAAAGTCCAGGGTGGGATTTACACACTGGGGTACACCTAGGCCCACTGCTTAGGAATGAAACTATCAACTAAACACAGCTCTTTTAAATATATCATATTACAATAAAATAACAGCAAATGGTTTGAGACTAATTTAATTACTGTAAGGGAATGGAAAATACTGTGCAAGCATTTCCCATGTAATTATGTCATTATTTTAGCTGTTGCTGTGATTGTTGGTGTGTTTCTAAGCCTTTGGACTAACCGCAGTGGGTCCCTAGTGGGTTATTTCTTTGATACTTTGTTCTTGTTCTATATATTATTATGTTATATTATTTTTAGGAGTTTGTTTTTCTTTGATTTTGACCTTGAGGCTCTCCACTATATAGGTGGGTACAGCCATGGGATTTGTTATCTGGATAGCCAGTATCCAGATAAATCCAAATTATGAGAAAACATCTCCCATAGAGTCTATTTTGAGCAATATTTTTCAATCATTTCCTTATTCTCTGTAATAATTAAAAAGTATCTTGTGCTGCATGTGCAATTAAGTTGCATAAATTAACATTAGTAACTATACATTCTTATTGGGTTTATCAAATGTTTAAATGCAGTTTAACAGACTTTTAGAATTAGAACTGCAGATTATAAATCCCATACATGATACTAGTATTATAAGATGCTTGTAAATGGTCAAAGATCTATTTGTTGAATTGCAGGTGGTAGAAGAACTATACACCATTACACCATTTACAATACCATCCGTGGAGCATACTTCAATAGTAGATAATTTCAAATCAACAATATCCTATATGGTGATAGAAAACATAGTAACAGTAATTTAGGTTGAAAAAGGACACATGTCCATCAAGTTCAACCTTTTAACTCTATTTTAACCTGCCTAACTGCTAGTTGATCTAGAGGAAGGCAATTAAAAAAAATGTAAATCAATCCAAAAATAAATTACAATATGCTGTGCTTTCTGTAAAATGAAAATGCCAATGAATGTAAATTAAAAAATGTTTTATGCATTGTGACAGTACAGTGCAATGAAATACAACCAGCAAATCAAGTATCTGTTTAGTGCTAAGCATTATAGGATATACACAGTGGATTGTATATTTCCATATACATATCTAAAATATTCATAGTACACACAATACATTTGTTAAATACAGTTACATTTATATTAAGCCAAGAAAAGCTGCATATAATATTAGAAATTGATCGAACAGTTGATTGATTAATTCCAGTCACTGGAACCATCAAATATAAAAGAAGCTAAATTAAAATCAGATGACAAAAAATATCTTGGAAAATATGACAAGATTTTCCAGTTTTAAAGGTAAATATTAAGTTTATAATGATCAAATACAGTCTGATTATATAAAAAAAAACAGAACCTTGTATTTGATCCCAACTAAGATATGATTAATCCCTACTGAAGGCAAAACAATTTTATAGAGATTATTTAATGTTTAAATAATTTAAGCAGAGTTCAGGTGTGGAGATTCAAATTACAGAAAGATTAAATTGAGTTTTAATAAAAACACTGATATTGAAAGGTAGAACTACTTCTATCCTATACTGCTGAATGTGATGCTCTGAATATGAGCTACCAGGAAATACCACCTTATATTAGGGCTCCAGCCCAGGATGTTAACAGATAACCTCTGCTAGGTACACCTATTACTAAACATGCATCTTAGGAAATTAAGGTAAAATCTAACTACAGGGATAAAAAGCTATGTCCATATTTTCAGAGGGAACAGACCCCTGCTACAATAATGCATCAGCCCATAGGCCATCATGCCATGAATGGACTTTCCTAACAACCAATACTAAACTCTTAGTCAAAAAATATCATTTAGTCCAGCACACTGCATAATCTAAGCAATGGCCTGACAAACGACTCACAAGGCAGTTACCTGACCATCTGAAAAGTAAACTGAAATGGCAAGTGGCATAGACTCTAAAATCTTGCAGCATGTCATAAATACATGCCGCCTGTCAAATACCATTAGCTATCCTAAGGATTACCCAATCACAGCAGTAAACTTCTGATGTTGTAACCAGAAAACCAGAATGAAACCTCAATCCTGGATGAAGACACAGGCTCTAACATGTACAGACAGTCTCAAAATGGAACTGCTGATGGCATGTGCTGAATTAAAGACTGCACAATGGGAATGACAAAAACTTATCCCTGATCATTTTCTTATTTAGCTGACTCTCCTCATGCTATATATGAGAAGATTTGGACCAACCTGAGCTATAGAACAGCCTAAAAACAAAACCCTAAACCAGTGATCCCCAACCAGTGGCTCGCGAGCAACATGTTGCTCTTTGACCCCTTGGATGCTGCTCCCAGTGGCCTCAAAGCACCTCAAATTCTTGGCTTGAAGGCAAGTTTTGGTTGCATAAAAACCAAAAACTGTAGGCTTCAAGTTCTCATAGGGCTACCAATAGCCAATCATAGCCCATATTTGGCCTTCCCATGAACATTATGCATATTTGTTTTGCTCTCCAACTTATTTATACTTTTGAGTGTGGCCAACAGGTAAAAAAAGGTTGGGGATCTTTTCCCTAAACAATGCAACCCCTATGGCTTCAGTGCCTATACAGGTAAATACAACGTATGTATACTAAAAACATATAAAATGTGCTTTAAACCACTGACTACTGTCCTAAAGAGATAATGTGAAACTCCAAGTAATAGACAATGATTGATATTATTGATTATAAAGAACTTTGTTTTTCAGACACACACACAGGCAGTGCCATCTAAGTCTTAGCAGCTACCACAAGAGTATAATACTTGTCTGTAGCTTCGCTGCTACCAGTAAACATATAATTTGGTACCTATTGGACAATGCCTTCACTTTTATCAATTGTATTTATTTATATTGTACTGTTCCTTAACAGCACCTTACCAATAAAGTTATATATACACGTACATACATACATATACACAGTATGGCTGTATACCTTTAAGCCAGAACTGGCCACTACTCTCAGACAAGTGTATATTGTGTGAGATATACAGTATAAGTGACATAGCCTGCTAATTGCCTATAAGCCAGTATTAACCCTTTCATTAAGCAAGTGTAAGTTATACATGAACATAACACTACATAAATACACTACATATATATACATATATATACATACATACATACATACACATTGGTATATTTATCAAATAGTGAAGTTAGAGATCGCCACAGTCCACTAGCATGAAATACCGCCTCTCTCCATTCATTTCTATGGGATTTTTAAAGGCATATTTATTAAAGGGTGAAAGTGAAAGTTCACCATTTGATAAATACGCCTTTAAAAAACCCATTGAAATGAATGGAGAGAGGCGGTATTTTATGCTAGTAGACTGTGGCGATCTCTAACTTCACTCTTTCATAAATATACCCCATAGTGTACTTTGCTGCTACATTCAAGAAACCCCATTTATGCAAGTATATAATGGCTATATACTTTTGGATTGTGCATTTAAGCCATTTTGACTAGTGCATCCATACAAATACAACAAATATATATCATGGCGACTGCATTTATATATATATGTATATAATACCTGTACATATAAATAACTTAGCCGCTGCATTTAAGCAAGTGTACAATACACATACAACATTTCTAATATGCTCTGAATGTTACTTAAAACATACAAGACACATGGCCCCCCAGATCAATGACATATGTATCACTAACTTAAGCACCCACCTGATAGCTGTATAAGGCAATATGAAGCGTAACATCATAAGTAGAACCATGGCTTTGATGTTGCTTTAGGTTTCCAAATACACAGAACCACAGAAATGCTTTAGTATATACATTCAGTTTGGTTGCTACAATAATTAGTGCCCAAACCAGAAAGATGGGAACATATACATTCAGATGGTTGTTAATCACCTAAACCCATAGCTACTGAATGCTTAGCAGAATCATTAAGGTTTGGATACTACATCAGCTAGCCCCAAAAACACAGAAATACTTTATCATAACTCTTGAGGCTTCAATTACCATCTCTAGGACCACTGGAATGTCTTAGCATACAGATTCAGAGCATACATATTCAGGCTTGGTTATTACACTGGTTGGCTCAGAACTACTGAACTGGTATAGCATGTATATTTGGGTTATATGAGCCAGCTACAGAACCACTGAAATGTTTTAGCATACATATTCAGGTTTGGTTGTAAATATAGCTTGCACTGAAATGTTGTAATATACATATTCAGATCTGATTTTGCCTTATGCAATACTGAGAAGATTCTGTTAACTGGTTGCCCATCACAGGCTATACAGATAAGTAAAATCAGTTTCAAGCTCACCAACCTGTGCAGGACACTGAACCTTAAACACAACTCCAAGAGTTTCCATATGAGTTGCTACAGAAGGGAGGGGAACCTACCTACTCAATACCTATACCTGAATAATGCAAGGCAGAGCAATTACCTGATTTACAACATCTGGAGCCTGGCAGTGGTGTAACTACCAGGGGTGCAGCGGGTGCGACTGCACCAGGGACCGTGGCAGTGATTGGGCCCAGGCTGAGCTAAGATGTGAGCTGTTTCTGCAGTCTCAGCTGTACAGAGAAAAGCCAGGGCTGTAGCTGATGATGTCACGGCAGAAGCGGGGCCTTCATCAGCTCCTTCTCTCTCCCTCCCTGGTACAGCTGCTGCAACTGTAAGTTCTCACGCTAGTTTAGAGATTTCATCCTATCGTGTGGGGGGCGATTATGTGCAACTGCAGAGCCAGATATGCTGTGAAACTAAGGGTCACACTGTCAGTATTACTGAGGAGAGAGATAGTGATTACAGATTGTCAGAACTAAGCCATACAATATAACTAGTACAATTGCTGTATACATTGGAGTTGATTAGTGTGCCTGAGTCTGTGTGTGTCTCAGTGTGTGCGTGCCTGTGTGTATGTGTGCCTGAGTCTGTGTGTGCCTGTGTGTCTGTGTATGTGTGCATGAGTCTGTGTGTACCTGAGTCCATTTGTGCCTGAGTGTATGTATCTATGTTTGTCTGAGTGCTGTTGCCAGTATTGCAGATTGTGACTGCATAAAGAGAACATCAAAAATTTCATGTGGGAAAGTGACAACTGAGGAAGAAGTGGAGAGAAGAAGGTATATTAAAAAAGGCAAGTACAGAAAGAGGGGTAGATAAATTGTTGCATACAAGAAAGAAAATGGAATAGTTGTGGACAGCAGAAGAGAAAAAGTGTAGAGGAGTGGGAACAGAGAAGAACCACTGAGGGATGGGAACAAGAACAAAATATGAAGAAAAAATTTTAAATTATTAAGCTGGCTAAGTGGAAAACTGGCAAAAAAAAGGAGAAGTTGTCCTTTAAAGCAAGGGAACAAGTAAAGAGGAAAAGTGGAAGACCGAACAAGGAGAGAATAGAATGGAGAAGAGTCCATTGGATAACAAGATATGCCATGCATACATGCATACTATAAGCTTCAAGAAGGGGTTTGATGTCTTTTCTAATTTAATACAGGGTTATGAAAGATAGCTCATAGTACAAGTTGATCCCGGGACTGGTCCGATTGGCATTTTTAATCAGGAAGATTTTCCCTCTCTAGTGCTTCACCAGGCCTGAATAGTATATTTTATAATACATAAGTGGTACTCAGCCTGAAGCCTTGTGTCTTTAATTATTTATAAATATCCTTATAAATAATATTATAATACATACATATATACATACTAAGAGTTCCCTATATAACTTAGCCTGCAGCCTTGTGCCTTTATATGGTCACAGAATCCCTCAGTGACTTCTAATATGCTTATCATTTACAGTAGGAGGTACATTATCCCTTATAATCCATGAGTGATACTCAGAGTTCCCTGTATAACTCAGCCTGCAGCCTTGTGTCTTTATATGGTCACAGAACCCCTCGCTGACTTCTAATATCCTTATCATTTACAGTAGAAGGTACATTATCCCTTATATCATTTTAATACAGTGAAACCTCAATTTTACATGTCCTTTTTGCATGTAACTTTCAAGTTAACTTTTAGTATGTTATATAATGGCCAATTCTAAGCAACTTTTCAATTGGTTTTCGTTGTTTCGTTATTGTTTTTGAATTATTTTCCTCGTCTACATCTTTCCAGCTTTCAAATGGGGGTCACTGACCCCATCTAAAAAACAAATGCTCTGTAAGGCTACAAATTTACTGCTATTGCTACTTTTTAATGACTCATTTATCTATTCAGGCCTCTTCTATTCATATTCCAGTCTCTTCTTCAAATCAGTGCATGGTTGCTAGGGTAATTTGGACCCTAGCAACCAGACTGATGAAATTCCAAACTGAAGAGCTGCTGAATAAAAAGTTAAACAACAAATAGTAGAAAATGAAAACCAATTGCAAATTGCCTCAGATGGGGAGTGCCTTTCTTCACTCCTAGGGATGTAGCGAACCGCCGATAATGTGTTCGCGAACGCCGTTCGCGAACACCGGCAAAAAATGCGAACAGTTCGCGAACTTCAAACATACGAAAATCGTTCGATTCGAACGATCGAAGGATTTTAATCGTTCGATCGAACGATTTTCGTTCGAATCGAACGATCGAAGCCATTCGATCGAATGATTTCATTCAATCCAATGGCTTCGATCGTTCGATTCGAACGAAAATCCTTCGATTTTAGCGATCGAATGGTCGAATGGTCGAACGATTTTGACGCGAACGCCTATTGGCGAACGTCGCGCGACGTTCGCGAACTTGCGGCGGACGCGAACAGCCGATGTTCGCGCGAACAAGTTCGCCGGCGAACAGTCCGTGACATCCCTATTCACTCCCCATCACAATTAATAAGACCCTTTGGGGTGCACTTATTTATAACACTAAACCCGTGTTTGGTGCCATACTAATTAAGCTTACTATACTATATTAATGTTTCTGTTTTTTCCCCTCAAAAAACCTTTTTTGAGGAGTACAGCAATTCACTTTTGAAATTTACACACAGAGCCTGGATATTACCTCTGTGCTAGCACATTAAAGGCAAACTTTTTTTTTATTATTGTAATTACCTCAACCATGGGAAAGACTTGTAAAGGAAAAGAAAAATGTATACCCCAACATAGGGGGAACAGACAAGGAGGCTATACGACTCAGGCCCCTAACTAAACATCCCTCTGTACAGAGATGAATGCTAACCCCATAACACAGGGTAATTCTGGAATTCCAAAAACAGGAATAAATCCCATTACAGCATTAAGTTGGGTCAGCTAAAACAAAGTTGAACTTTACCTAACTGCCACCTTCCTCTCCCATCCATAAAAATCATAAGGGTGTAGGGGTTCACCCATACCTCCCAAAATTTTGGAAATAGAAAGAGGCACAAAAAGATATGCAGGGTGGAGCACGGTGTACATTTTTTGACCGTGCCCATTTTTGTGATCACACCCCCAAATTACCATGTTCATTTCACAAAATTTGGCTGGTTAAATAAGTTTGAACACATTTTTGTAAATTTTATGTGTTATTACAGTTTTGCTAATAAAGGTGAATTGGCCTTTAAACTGCAAATCAATTTCCAAGAGACCTGCTTGTTGTTACAATCGCTTCTTTGCTCATCTTAAATTTTCACATAAGTATCCGAATCCATCTGACACGTATTATATATAGACCAGCACTCCCTATTCTCAAAAAGTGTTTATTATCACATCACTGTTGATCCTCAAAATTTTTAATGCACAGTGATGTGACAATAGTTTGCATGTTGGAGCTCACTTTCCACATGAAGGCTGTAGTGAATTCGTGAAATTTGCGAATTTGCAAAAAAAAAATTTACGCCGAATTTTTGCAGCATTACGCAAATTTATTTGCCGGCAGGAAATCGGGGGAATTCACCGCTAATTCACTAGAAGGCTGTCCTGTGCAAAGGTATTTAATTGTAGTGAGAGTGTTAAGGTGGCCATATGTAGATCTCTCTGTCCGTCAGCTTTAGGAAGGTCTCTCTGAGCAGGGCACAGAACAGGAAGATTACCTGTCAGTGTTTGGAACTCCCAGAGCTGCGGGGTGCTGCCTGCCACTGCAAGGAAAAGAGGGAGATGTGACCCAGCTGAGAGTTAAAAGTGATTGAGGAAAGGCCAGAAGGTGTGACAGGCTGGTGAGCTGATATCCCAGGAGGGGAGGAGTCAGAAGGATTTAAGGTGGCCATACACGGGCAGATTAAAGCTACCGATATCGGTCCTTTAGACTGATTCGGCAGCTTATCTGCCCATGTGTGGGGGCTCCCGATGGATCCTCCCGATTGATATCAGGCCAAAAATTGGCCAGATATCGATCGGTCAAGTTTGATTTTTCGTATGATCCAGGACCGCATTGGCTAGTCGATGCGGTCCTGCGACCCGTCGGAGCCCATTCATAGTATTGTAATCCGATATTGCCCAGCCATTAGTGGGAATATCATGAAGGAAATGAAGATTTCACTGGAGAGCTTTTTTAGTGAAACAGTGAAGACGTTTATTCAAGATGCATTAGAGCACTACATGTTTCGGACCTCTGGGGTCCTTCTTCTGGTGCACCTGGTGGACGTGGCAAACCCAGATCACTGTTGGATTGAGCTATCACTGACTTATAGGGTTTGTGGCAACAAGTTATTTGCATTTTGGACATTAGTGGGAATATCAGGTTTAGATCCTCTCGTTTGGCGACCTTGCCAAACGAGCGGACCTTATAGTGTATTTCCACCTTAAGTGAGAAGCCATCTGGTATGGTCAGAACCCCTGGGGGCAAATTTACTAAAGGGCGAAGTGGCTAACGCTAGCGAAAATTCGCCAGCGTGATGTTATTTTGCCACTTCGCTGATTTACTAACGGGTGCTGGCGTAAATTCTCTAGCAAAGTAGACATACTACTAGCGCTACTTCGCACCTTAACGCCAGATGAAGTTGCGCTCTGGCGAAGGGATGTAACTACACTAATTCACTATCTTGCGGATTTTACTGAACGTTACCTCTTCTGCCAGACTTGACTTCGCCACCTCAGACCAAGCGAAGTGCAATACAGTAGATAGGAGTTTCATAGTTGAGACACTGTTTTCCTGGAATCGTATTTGTAGTTTGTATTGAGCCCAAAAATATATGATAAAAACTGCTACTGACAAAGACATGAAACAGAACCACAAATAAGCAATGGTTGGATTTTACAAAGGATAACGTTATCTGTGATAAACAGTCATTCATTTACATCAATCTTACATCTTTCAATTAAGACCCTTGCTGGCCTTCCTTCTGCTGACTGATGCTGCTTGCTATAACTAAAGTTGTACAGATTTCCCCAGGTCATTTTCCATCAAGAATTTCCCTAACTTAGTGCCATTTAGTTTATATGTTAATATCTTATGTATTTATCTTATTCATTTACATATTATTAATGTTGTTAAATCTAGTAATAAATGTGACTTTAAAAAGAGGAAACATTTTGAATGAAAGAGTCCATTATCTGAAAAGTCCCTAAGAGTCTTTCAAGAACACCTTTTATCAAGTTCTACTTACATTTTCAATGACTTCTGGCACCGCATTGTATGATAACAGGACATTCTGGCCCATACAATACTTTATTTTACTTGGAACTGCAGAGCAGATGTAAGAAATACTATAAACACAGCTGCTGTAATTATTTCCTAGTCTAGGCATGAAACACTCCTACAAAAAGCACAATCTACACAGCATGTACAGTACCAACAGTGCATATTTCAAAAGGCATGTAACTGTTTTTCGCCTTTAGTGCTCACTGAGATAATTAAATGATTTGAGTCAGCAGTATTGAACAACCTCTATAACAAGAAGGGGACTAACTGTTAAAATGACAGTAGCGCTTATAGCCCAATGTGACAAAGCTGTGACTGACTTTACCTGTTGTGCTCTTATATTAGTACATTATTTGTTACAATGCCTTTGCCTTGGAACTAAGGGTATTCATTTCACAACCAATTACTGAATTTTAACATTAAACAGTAAAATAACAATGTTTCCCAGGTGTAACAGTTCTTTAAATTTGATTTTGTAAATGCACATGCCATCATATTTTACGTTAAATCTTTTAAAAATGTATTCATTGATTATTAAAGGAAATTAAATTAATGGTTATCTTTTAGACAGTGTAATTTTCTTTCATACTTTGGGTCCTATTGGTTTGCAGATGCCCATAATACCATTATAGATCACTGTGGACTGCTTAAGTTGTTTCATGGAAGTGTACTAGGGACTAATGGGGCAGTTAGACAGATAGACATTTGCTGATATTTCAAAAGTTAAACCTAAAACAGAATAATGTTTTCATGTTTGAAAGTCTACAAGAATACACGTTAAACCTAAAATTGTTTAATCGTCTTATCTGATGTCCAAAAATAAATTTTAAAGAAAGGAGAAAATAATATATTATAAGATAGCTTATTATAAAGTCACCCAAAGAACACCAATTAGGAAAGGTGATAAGCTACAGATTTTCTATCCTTTATTAGCTTTTTATGTATGTGTATTATGTATTCATTTATGTTTGTTATTTTATAACTTTGTACAGTATTTGCATGTATTGGAGGTTACAATTAGGGTTGCCACCAGGCCGGTATTTTACCGGCCTGGCCGGTAAAAATTATGGCTGATCCCAATGTTATTAATAGGGAAAAAAGATAAATATATAGAAGGCCGGTATTTTTTTCCAGAAAAGGTGGCAACCCTAGTTACAATGCTCTCTAAATTATGTAAAGAAAATATCCCCATAAAATAGTACAGATGCTGAAATTCTTCTTTTGAAGATACAAGTGTCAGCCACTTAGGATGCTTAGAATCGTAGGATGCTGAACCAACACATGTCTTTCATGATAAAGCAATTTTATCTTTATTTTAAAGATAAGTAAATCAATTCTGAAAGTGTTTTTACCAAAACTACTGCTATGGTTTTGTTTGTAAACCAGCTTATTATCTTGCTGAATACATTGCATTACATTGCATTACTTTGTGTTTATTCAAATATTGATCAATATTGATGCTTTTTTAATGAGTCCTTTAAGAGTTAAGAAAATATTTTGAACAACCAGTGTGTAAAATAAGTAATTATGCATAAATCGCAAGTAATGATGTTTAGGATCCCTCTACAGGGATATTTGTCCACCTAATGCAGAGGAAAGGGAATGCAGAGTAAAGGGAATTCCTTTTACCTCTGATTTAGACTTTAGATTTCTGACACTCTGCTAGGACATGCACCCTATTAAAAAAAGAAAAAAAGCCAGTCACTGCTATGTTATATAAAACATATTTACAATTTAAGAGTTCATTTAACTTTAACTTGGAGCCATGACTATATGTTTATGGACTGATTTATGAATACAGTATAGGTAATAAATTGTAAAAGTGCACTGGTCAATAATAACCAATCAGCAATTAGTTTTGAACAGTCTACTACACGTTAGAAATCAAAGCAAAAATCAGATTGTTACTGGTCACTGCACTTGTGCAATATAGCACATGCTGTATGTTTCAAAATACACCCAAGCATATAAATACTTTGGATCAAGAAAAATACTGGAAAGTAGATCTCAGCAGTGTCAGACTGGCCCGGCGGGACACCGGCAAAAAAGCTGGTGGGCCCGACCATCGTGGGCCCGCCCCAGGCCAGACCCCCACTCCCGATAATTCTATTTTGGGAAAATAAAAGTTTTCGGCAATGTGCAGTGCCTTCTGCGCATGCACGGCGACCGACGCCGCTTGCGCATGGCACAGTTCATGCATGTGCACTGAGCGGAGCATTCACACAGTAGCGCCAAGCTCTATGCGTCTCAGTAGGGGGCCGGAGGGGGGCCCTGGACCAGCAGTCCTGGTGGGCCCCGGGCCCCCCAGTCTGACCCGGGATCTCAGGCCCAAACTACATGCTACATTTCTCTGATATCATTTGTATTTCTGTCAGTGTTCATAGCATAGTTGTCGTTTTCTGTGTTTTGCTGTTTCATAGGTGCACTATGCCTTAGGCGAAGTGGTAGACAGTTGTTTGCAGCCAAGGCTGCAGAATCAAAATCCCATAAAATATCTGACATTGGAAAATGTGACTAGCATTTTCAATGGAAAATAACAGTGCTTCAGTTTCAATATTATAGTATGCTAGTGTAGCGCTATAGTAAACTGACTTGTGCTAGGGCAGTTTAAGCTACTTTCCTTGGTGGGCTGAGACCACCGATGAGCTCTCTTTCTCAGGGGTAAGCCCTCGCAATGGTGTGGAGGCAACTGTGTAGTGTAACTGTAATCTGGTGCGATAGCACAATGATGGGCGCCAGTAGTTCTTTAACAGTTGAACAAAGAACAGTATTTATTGAACAATAGCACATAGATCATTTAGCACATTGATCCACAATGGAGTATAGAACATACACAGCAGCATAAAGGAAGCATATACTCACAGCACGTATAGGCTGAATCCCCACAGGCTAGGGAATATACAGCAGAGAGTAAGTTGACAGCATGTGATGGGTATTGCCCGGTTTTCAGGATATCTTCCAGTGGCAGACTAGGAGAACTCCTGACATCCCTATCTTAACACTTGGTTCCTTACTCTGGGTCAGTAATACCCTGGGATCTTAATCCCTCTAATCTCCTTGGCGGAGCCTTGAGCTGCTCAACTAAATAACCTCTCTATCACTCCTAGAGCGATCTATAAAACGAGTATAGCTGTCTAATTACTAGGGCCAAGGCTCCTAGGGTCAGCACTACCCATTCCCTTCCAGCCTGCTTGGTTGGGCTAAAGCAGGGGTAGGCAACCTGAGGCTCCGGAGCCTCTTGCGGCTCTTCATCCTGCTTGCTGTGGCTCGGTCTTGCGGCTTTGCCTATCAGGGTGGCTATACAGCCCTCGCACCTGCTGGCGGCTGCTTGAGTGTGTGACCGGGGTAAGTTAATGGTTATCTTACCGCAGTCGCACACTCAAGAAGCCGCCAGCAGGTGCGAGGGCTGTATCGACGTCCCAGGAGTGACAGGCAAACCCGAGCCGCAGCAAGATGATTCATCATGGTCCTTACCGCAGTCACACACTCAAGACAATAGAGGGAAGCTCAGCATTGAACTTCAGAAACAGAATTGACATTAAACAGATGAGAACACTAGTATTTAATAGGGCTATTCAGTGTTTAATTTATTTCAAAGTAGGCCTACACATACACACTTCTGTTTGTTGTATTCTGTTGTTGTAACAGTTAAAATTGAAAAAAGGTTAAAACTTTTAAAAGTTTATAATCTGTTTTATGTTTTGCGGCTCCAGACTATTTTTCTTTAGTGGAAGAGGGGGCAAAATGGCTCTTTTGATAGTAAAGGTTGCTGACCCCTGGGCTAAAGCAATGGACCCAGAGCACATGGTTCCTAAACCTTTTATACTCTGGCACAGTGCCATCTGGTGTACACTGTGTGAACTGCAGGGGTTACATAAGCACAAGGTCCCCATAAGGACCCACTAAGGTGTCCATATTACTAGGGATGTGCCTGTCTGTAAAGTGTAAGGGTGTCTAAGATTTTCACATCCCTACACTAGTAAAATAATTTACAGTGGGCTTAGTGCCTGGCACAAACAGGCATGTAAATTAAATTTCACAATCATGTATACTGAACTTATGTTACAAATACCAGTCCGCACAATTTTTGCACTGTGATCAAAATAAAAAGGAAAAAAGAAGGATTTTGCATTTACAAAATAGGAAATAGTTGTAATAAGCACCAAAGACAGGACCTCAATAGTAGATCACTTCAAAAGTAATATATTTGTGCTTGGATCATTAAGAAGATACAAAATATTTCCACCATAAGTTTCCTAATCTGGAAACCATATGTTATATACTAATATAGTATTACTATTGGGGTTCAATTCCTATAGCCCCAATGAATTTATAAAGCAAGTCTTCTGTGCTAGGCAATAATATAACTGAAGGAGTGTTTTAAGGCAACAGAAGGCATATTTGGATATTTTAAAAGTGTGTAAGAACCAAAACATTCCTTAAACCAAACCTTAAAACAAACTATAAGGGATGTTAGAAATCATAAAAATGGAGCTCACCACTATTTAGATTTATCATTTAAAACATTTCTATATTAATAAATATATACAGTCGTATTAAAAAGTTTGGGAACCCCTCTTAATTCTTTGGAGTTGTTATGTTTGGTGTTTTTAAAGTAGCATCTTCCTTTTAATATAACATGCTTAATGGAAACAAGAGTATTTCAGAAGTGACATAAAGTTTATTGGATTAACAGAAAATATTCAATATGCATCATAACAAAATTTAGTTGAACCCAAATTTTTGCACATCTGTTCAATAGCATGGCAGTGCAAGCAAATGTTAATTGGCACATTTGTTTTCAAGAAAAATACAGTAATTGAGAAAATACTCAGGGCTATCATTCTTTTGAAATAGGTATTACAGATTGCATAAAGATATATAATTTCTGTTGGTGTAGAATAAAAGCACTTTAGAGCAGCAGGCTGAGTGGATGGAAATGTGGCCTTGCTTGCTAATAGACACAGTGCACAGGTAAAATGATGGTTCTTAAAGCTTACATATAAATAATATATAGATTTAACATCAATGGTTTTGTGTAATGATCATCATTCTAGAAAATTACATTTTGTCAATATAAACTATTATACAGTAGGGTTTTGGCAAAACCAAACACACCACAGTGTTCATGTACATGTATATACTGAGTTGGCATTTAGGTTAAAAATATGACTTGAAATCACAATACTCAACCAGGCTTTTTAAAATGGAACGTGTTGCTTATATAAAATTCCCAAATACTGTTGCATATGGCATGTATTTTTCTAAAATGCTTATTTAGACTATTTCATGCTACCATGGTCCAACAATAGATACACTTAAGGGCATATTTATCAAGGGTCGAATTTTGAATTGAAAAAACTTCGAAATTCGAATTCAAAAAGACCAACCAAAATTAAGTCGAAGGTTTTTTTGGTTGAATTTTTTGTCTGAATTCGAAACATACGAATCGATGGAATAGTGCATTTGATCGAATTTGATTTGAAGTTTTTCTAAAAAAAAAACCTTAGATTTTTCAAAGTCCACCAATTGACTCCCATAAGCTAAAACAGAAGTTCGGCAGGTTTTAGATGGTGAATGGTCGAAGTCAAATTGAACAATTTGAAGATGTTATTAGCCTTCCTGACATTTGAGTTTTTTCTCTGAAAAAAACTCAGATGTCAGGAAGGCTAATAACATCATCAAATTGGTCAGTGGACCTCTTCCATTGACTTATACATGAACTTTGCAGGTTTAAGGGAGTGAATAGTCGAATTCAAATTATTCCCAGGGTATAGGTTTGATAAATCTCGAAATTTTAATGAAAACTCGAATATAAATTTGAATCGAGTTTGGATAATTCACAATTCGAATTTGAGTTGACCCAAAAAACATTTTTGAAATCGAATTTCCAATTTGACCCTTAATAAATCTGCCCCATAAAGTAGACTTTAATGATAATAGTGTAGCTAGAACCTCATGGGCTCTTGCTCAAATTCTGTGTCCTTGCCCTTATATCCCTTGTTGCTGTTGGGCTATCAATTCTCAGTCTATTTTTTTCCTGTAGGAGGGAGCAATCCAGATCCGTCTACAGCTCTTCTCCGTTATCTAAATTATTTCTCACCCTGCCTTTACCTTTATGATTTTAAAATACATTGTGTAAATAATGGCTAGCATTAATTGGTTATAAAATGACCATTGTGTTGTGTGACATGTACATCTGTGGCTGAAGCCAATTGTCTGCATTAAAGATAATGCAATTTGCATTATAAATACATGGATTATCCAATATATTTTTTTGCAGACATGAATATTTTTTGCACCTTAGTAACAGAAATGTAGGCTTTATCTGACTTTAAAAGGGTAAGACACAATAAAATCTAAAGAGTCCTCTACTCCGAACATTTTTTTTATTAAAAGAAAATGCAATTCTCATGTACTGTAAATGTAAATGTAAATGGTTTTAAGTGTATTTTTAAATGTCACAGCAGTCTCTGTTATCTTGCTTTTTATATTCTGATTAAGAGACCTGTAGCAGAATTAACTTTTGCTACATTGTTTCAGAACCTGAGAACAGAAGGGGATATACAAATTCTGCAAACAAATTTACACATAACTGTATAACCATTAAAATATTTAATTCATTTATTTAAAAGCTGCTTATAATTACAGTCTTTCATTGTTCATAAAACTTTCCTTATCATATAGACAATTTTTTTTTGTGTAGACACTTTATTTGCGTTTGTATTCTGCCTTTTTCCAATTTGAAATTCAAAATGCTATATGGTTGCCAGATGTCGCTGACCCCAACAACCAGATAGCAGATAATACAGATTTATTACTCGGCTAGTTTTTTGTTGCGATTTTTTTCTTGTCTTATCTATATGTCATGCTCCTCTCCTATTCATCTTACAGTTTTTAATTCAAACCACTGTTTGTTAGAAGCAAAGAAGATGTTCAGAGCAAAAAGTGAAATGATTCAAAAAGGTAGAAGTAAAGAAATTGGCCGGTTTTGAATTGTCTGATTTCCAAGTTCACTTTAGGATAAAGGGTAGTTCATCTTAAAATGACCTTTTATGATGTTGTACAGTGTTTGTTTTTGATTTTATTAATGAAAATTTTCAGCTCTCTGGAAAAGGGACTGAACATGGGTCCAAAATTGAACTGAACCTGGGTTTTATGGCTAATTATGTAGATTAAAGTAAAACTATACCCCCAGAACGAATACTTGAGCAACACAGTTTATATCAAATTAAGTGGCATTTTAAAGAATCTTGTCATACCGATATATATATTTAAGTAAATATTGACCTTTTACATCTCTTGCCTCTTGCCTCCATTTTGTGATGGTCTGTGTGCTGCCTCAGAGATCACCTGACCAGAAATACTGCAACTCTAACTGTAACAGGAAGAAGTGTGGAAGCAAAAGACACAACTCTGTCTGTTAATTGGCTCATGTGACCTAACATATATAGTTTGCTTGGAATGTTTGTGTGCATAGTGAATCATACGATCCCAGGGGACTGTCCTTATTTTTTAAAATGGCAATTTTCTATTTATGATTACCCAATGGCACATACTACTAAAAAAGTATATTCTTATGAAAATGGTTTATTTAAATGAAGCAGGGTTTTATATATGAGCTGTTTTAAGCAATATATCTTTATAGAGACCTACATTGTTTGAGGGGGTATAGTTTTCCTTTAAGAACTGCCTGCACCAAGTTAGAAATACAAACATGTGGAGAACCTAGATTAACCAATCATATGGAATTCCTTTTATGTCCTTCACTAATTTAGCCCTAATTTATATTAAACCACTTTGATCCACATCTTATTAACACCTAACACAGAGATGGATATTAATTCTTACTGGGCATTTGGTCTATCACCTATATGATAGATCGCCTATATACCACTTTTATTATTTTTAATTTCAAAAAGGGTTGTCCTGTAACATTTTGACTGGTTAACCTAATACATCACCTACAGGCCACAGAAAAACATATTTGCACAAGTTATATGATTGAGGCTATTTGACACAATAAACATTTTCACTTTTGAACATCTGCCTGGTGGAAGTTTTGCCTTCTTGAGTGCCTTCTCCATATTGGTTCGTCGGTTTGTCCGCTCCCCTGTGCTGAGGGCTCAGGGTGGTGCACCTGGGACACTTCCTTGATGTGGTGAGTAACCATTCCCACTAAACATTCATACAATGTTACTTGTTAATCCGATGTTTCGGTCCCTCCTTGGGACCTTTCTCAAGGATATAATGTGTATAACCAAATAGCCTTTAAATACCCACCCCCATTAGTGTTTTTTTGGCGCCCTGATGATGTCATATGTCCATGTTAGAAGTGTATATACAAAGTCAGTAACATTCCAGTGTTTTTCCAGTAAGGTGTTGTATGTAACATTGTATGAAAACAAAGCACCCTTTCACTTCAACCACAGTGTGTGTTGATCCTCCATTTGCTATTTACCTCATCTTTGATCATGCACCACTGGCTTTGCATTGATTTGAGTGCTGGTACTGTTGGACAATATATATAGATAGATAGATAGATAGATAGATAGATAGATAGATAGATAGATAGATAGATAGATAGATAGATAGATAGATAGATAGATAGATAGATAGATTTATTTATTTATTTATTTATTTATATATATAAAATCTATTTTTCCAAAAAATAATTAATGTAAAGAATAAAATAATACCGGCCCTTAGATGGAAAGGAAAATAAAGTACTCCTGGAATTAATTTAAGTTAAAAGTTGTACCACTCTAATTTAGATGTTAAATAACCCCTAAATTAACCTCTTCTTCGACCCATCAAATAAGTCCAAATATTTAGACCAGAAACAATAAAAAGAATGGGAGGGTTTGTCTATTTTTATAGTCAAATTGTAAAGTTTCTTGCAAACATAGTTGGCTTAGCAAGGACAGAACTTCCTTTAAAGTAGGAACTTCTCTCCTATTCCAGTAAAGAGAAATATGTTTTCTCGTGGCATTCATGAAAATATTTAATACATTTAATAATTATTTTTCTTTCTGTGAGCCTACACTAATGAAGCCTGTGTCAGCATCTATTAAATCTAGTAGAGCAAACATTGGGCACAGCTTAATTTCCCTTTAAGAGAGAGAAAAGATTCTAATTTCCCCCATAATTGAGAAATTAAAGGACATGACCAAAAATAGTTAAACATGTCTACATTTTTGGCAGTAAGAAATGTTCTTAGAATCATCAGCTCTTTTGTAACAACAACTGAAGCCTGTATGAATTCGCTTAAAATGATGCAGTCTCCAATTTCCAGCTATTAATCTATTGTTATAATTGTTTAGAGATTTAATAAACTGTCCCGATGTAATAGTAAAATTCAAAAAAAGCTGACCATTTTCTAGTTGTAAAGGGTTCTCCAACTTAAATAGGAAATCTAAAAAATTGTTGGATATAAAATTAACTTTATTGCAAAAAGGAAATTTTATAAGCTTATACACTAGTAGGGCCAGATTATGTTTAGAGAAAGCTCTAGCATCAAAATATATATATGCTCTTTAATCTGAAATTATAGAACCCTTTCATTCTCAGAAAGATTCAATACTGTATATTCTGTATCTCTTCCCATTAAAAATTTTCCCTTTGTCTTGGTCCAAAATTTCTCCTAACAAAGTCAGAATCTTATTCTTGAGCCAAAGCAAAAGGGAAGGAAATGGATAAACAAAATTACCCAAATTATTTACTGGAGTGAAAGGTATGAAACGATGATCATATCCATGGTTCTTAAACAGGAGTCACCAAACATAAATAGTCCCTAAATATAGGATTCATTTTGAAAAAATTTGAAATATCAAACAATTTCTTGTGTAAAATCACTAATATATGACCAAATGAGGAATGCCAAGATTCTATTTTAGGATTAGTATATCTGACCCCACCATAGATCCATTCCAGCATAACATATATTACATTTTCTTAAATTTGGCACATTTAAACCACCTTTTGATGGATGGAATTGTAATTTAGTCAAAGCAATTTTTGGTTTACTCAAATGCCACAGAAAAGATGAAAGAGCTGAAGTCTGAGTAAAAACGGGAGATTAATTAAGGGGTAAACTAGTTTAGGAAACATCTTGAAGAAAATATTTCTTCCTTTTAAATTTAAAGGCACATCTTTGTATTTCTTACATTGGGAAACAACAAATTCAATGGCAGGTGAAAAATGTAAGTGGCATAATTTTGTCAACAGCTGGTACTTTTATGCCTAGATACAATAAAAATCTTTTGGCTTCTTCAGATTCAACGTCTTCATGACCAAATTGTAAACAGAACCGCAAACATTTAAAAATTATTTTTTTTCCGATTGACCTTATAACCAGAAATTCTTCCAAAAGAAACTGAAATATTAAAGATTTCATGCAGAGTATGATTGGGGTCCTTTACTACCAGTAATAGATCGTCTTCAAAAGCCATAGTTTTTATAATAGATTTATTTGTATATACCCTCTAAACTATCTGAAGCAATCAAAAATCTTAGTAGTGGTTCTTGTGATAAATTAAGCAAGAGAGGGGAGAGGGGGCAGCACTGTCTGGTTCATTTGAATATGTTGAAAGGCAAAGATTTCTCCCCTGTCGTCACTACCTGAGATGGAGGTGAGGAGTAAAGGAACTCAATGAATTTAAAGAAAGGGCCTTGAATACCAAACAGCTCTAGACAGTCAAATAAATGAGTCCAGATGATGCCATCAAAAGCTTTTTCTGCATCAATTTTGAAAATAGAGCATGGAGTATTTTGTTTTTTGACAGAGGCAATGACTTGAATGAGCTTTCTAATATTCTTTATACCTGGTCTATTTTAGATGAAGCCATTCTGTTCAATATAAACTAAGGAAAGCATATTCAGAGCCAATCTGTCAGCTAAAATCTTAGATAGAATTTTATATCCTAGTTTAAGAGAAAAAATGGTTCTGTAAAAGGCTGGATTAGTGGTATCTCTATTTTCTTTGGGGATTAATCTCAAATTCAATAACAGTACAGATGTGAATGAACTACTCTTACCATAGAACTTAATATCATTAAACATAATGCATAAAAATGGAGCCATTGTTATATTTAAAGATTTGTAAAAAGAAGATGGCAAGCCATCAGGGCCACTTGCTTTATCATCTTTCAGAGATTTAATCGTGTCCACTACTTCTTTTTCTTCTATAGTGACCGTTGTATTATGTGTTTCTAACTGAGTAGATTAAATTTGTGGGAAGGATATATTCTTGAAGAAAGCGCCTGTCAGATTCTGAGGGATTGATAATAATTTTTAAATATCTTCACTATTTTCAAAGGATTATTTGTGATTTTTCCACTCTCGTCTCTAAGTTTAACTAATTGTGTTTTATTGGACCAGCATTTAGCAATGTTTGACATATATCTATTTGCCTTATTATTAAGATTATTAAATTTGGCCTTCATAAAGGAATTTAAGAATTTTTTTTAATCTCTTTCCAGTCTTTCACTTTTTCAAGTGTTTCTTTGTAGGCAATAACATTCTCAACTATTGGATTATTTT
Source organism: Xenopus laevis (assembly GCF_017654675.1). Taxonomy (NCBI): domain Eukaryota; kingdom Metazoa; phylum Chordata; class Amphibia; order Anura; family Pipidae; genus Xenopus; species Xenopus laevis. Next base: position 87,680,877 of record NC_054372.1, read on the forward strand.
TCATTTGTGAATATGTGTCAAATAAAGATTTGTTTAATTTTACAAACTTAGAGTTGACCTTTCTAAGAAGTCTCTTTTTATAAGCTGTAATTTCTCCTTTTATGACTGCCTTACAGGTCTCCCAAAGAAGGGATGAATTTTCATTATGACAACTGTTCTCATTAATAAACAAAGTCCATCTTTTTTACAACATTTCAATGAAATCTTTTCTCTCTAATAGAAAAGATGGGAATGACCAAGGGACAAAACTCCTTAACCTCTGTGAACCAATAATGTTAGTTTTAAGAGTAGCATGGTCTGAATGTTCTATGGGACCAATAGCAACATGAGCCATCTTATCAATAACATCATTTGACACAAACAGATAAGCAATTCTTGTACCCACATTATGTGGGTGGGAGAAGAAAGTTATATCCCTTTCAAATGGGTGGAAGATTCTACAGGCAGTGTTCAATTTTCACGGCAGTTACACGAATTTATTCGCCGGGAGCGAACCATGGGAATTTGCCGGGAATTTGCCCGCCTGGCGAATAAATTCGCCCATCACTAGCCAGAATCCTTTTTTTTCAATTGTTTATTTTAAATTTTCACAAAGAGAGAGTACAGAAAAAAGATACGGAACAGGAAAAGAATTAAAAAAGTATGCAAAAGTGTTAAGTATCCCCTTTCTCTTGTATAACCAAATACATTCAGTGTTTTCGATATGATGCGCCTACCCAATTATACTTAAGGATATTACGAGTTTAATAATTCCAAAAAATTTATCCAAGGGGACCATATTTCCCAAAATTTAATACTTTTATTATGTTTTATATAAGTTATTTCTTCCATTTGTTTAATATTCTCAACTGAGGAGAGCCACTCTACTATCGTGGGAGCCTCTGGTGACTTCCATTTTTTTGGTATAAGCCACTTCCCCGCATGCAACATGTGCAAAATAAAGGGATTAGAAATCATGTTGTCCTCCGTAATTGAATAATTCAGTAAGATTTGCATTTGATTATTAATGTCCAAACCAGAATTAGTAACTTCATTAATTGTAATGATTACTGATGACCAAAATGGTTTTAAAACAGCTATGGGAGTGTAAAGCCAGATATGGGAGTGTAAACCTTCCTTGTCATAACATCTCCAACATAATCTGGACATAGTCACACTCATTTGACTTAACCTAACAGGGGTATAGTGCCATCTAGTAATTGGTTTATATGCAGCTTCTCTAGCCCCTGATGCCCTGGAAGATTTAAATATGTTAGTAAAAAAATCCATGTAATTGCTGAGATCTTTACATTTAGGTCAGTTTCCCATTTTTTACAAAATTATATATATATAAGGCTAGAATCCTTGATAAAATTAAAATTACTAAGTAACTAACTAAGTTAGAGTTCCTAACATGAGGTCTGGGGACTGCAGAAATACAGTTCATTTTTTGGATTATGGATTTCATTAAAATCCCCTCCTACAATAACATTTTTTTAGGTAATAAGGAAATATGTTTAGTTAATTGTGAGAAAAAAAACTTCTTTGTCCTTGTTAGGAGCATAGACAGAAGCATAGTACCAAGGTTTGTTATTTAGCTTAGCTTCCACAAAATTATATCTACCCTCTTTGTCTTTCTCTATTTGCACTATATTGGCATTTAATTTCTCCTAAATAATATAATAACTCCATTTTTCTTTTTAATTGCTGCTGAGTAAACCATTTCACCTACCCACCTTCCTATTATCTGGTTCATTTAAATGGGATTCCTGAATAAGAGCTAGATCCACTTTAAGTTTACCTAAATGTTTCAAAATCGTATTTCTCTTTGCAGAATAGTATAGACCATTAACGTTCCAGGAAATTATATTAAGACTGTTTAAACTAAGTGACATCACCAATAAAGAAAAATTGTAAAAGCAAAAAAGACCTATACATCCTGCATTCTAAGTGGTCTATTTTAGCTCTGAGTAAAGTAAAAACTTGACTGATCAATAAGCACAAATTAGTGCTATGAACATATAACCAAAACCTATTAGAAAAACAAAACATCAGAAAAATTAATCAAACAGAATAGTGTGAGCAAGTCCAAAAAACTAGCTAAGAAGCTAGTTTCTAGCAGTTGGTGTATGTGACTTTCTTTTTTCCATTGGAAATAGAGAAAAAACAATTATCTTCAGAAAAGAGATGTCCAGGATTTAATATAACTACAAGTGCACCCCCCCCCCTTGGAAAAAATATGAATTTGATCAATGAACCATAGTCTCATTCTCCAGAGAGTGGGAAACATGGAGCTCTAGATCTATCTCTTTGAAAAGGTCTCTGTTGAAACCTTACTCTGAGGCGATTGGAGACCAGAGAAAGGTGATGATTTAGAACAGTGAACTCTTAAATCTTGTATAGTCTTACCAAAATGAGGAGTATCTTTACCAAGCTTTGAAACTTTAGGACGTTGGGGGTTCAACATTTTGTGATTCCAGTAGAAACAAATTGGTTTGCATCTCTCGAATCATTAAACACTCTGTTACCAGAAGGTAAGAAGATTGTCAATTTAGCTGTATAGGCTAGAGAAAAATTCACATTTAGGTTAGCAAGAGTTTTCCATGCGCTGGAAAACACTTTCCTTTTTTGTGATAGGAATTGGGAATAATTGGAAATAATCAGTATTTTATTTTCATCAATCTTGAGACCACTTTTTTTTGTAAGCTTGAAGCAACACATTCTTTTCAGAATAGTCGAGAAACTTGACTGCAACTATTCTGGGCTTGGATCAGATGGCATCCGTAAGTGGGTCAATTCTATGTAATCTTTTCAACTTAAACTTCCAGCCTCCACAGAAAGTCCCAGACGTTGAGGAATGATTTTAGAGATCAAGTTATGCAAGAAATCAAATTTTAAAAATTCCAGAAATCCAACAAAGCAAAGATTATTTCTTTTCGACCTGTCATCTAATTTGATTTGCATATCTTTTGACGTTCGTTCGAGAAAATTTGTGAAACAGCGAAAACACCGTAAAAATCGAAAATTGGATACGTGTCCGAAAAGTTGCTTGCGGCAATTGTGGCTGTTTCAGCCTTCCTTGGTTGATATATTCTTAGGAGAAGATGGAGATAAAGGAGTAGACATTGAGCCTTGATCTTCTTTCTTTGAGGGCTTAGATCTGTTTCCTTTCTCATAAGTCCTACCATTATGTTTAACAAAAGAAGTAGAGCTTGAATAATGAGAATCCATTCTATATATTTCTAATTATTTTTATCTTTTTATTTCCTTTGTTTTTCTTGATCTTCTCTTACCACTTATTTTTCACCCCCTTTTTTTCTCCTCTCCCCCTTCTATTTTCACCATTTTCAGAATTGTGTAGAATCTTTATAGACTAGATAGGCCACGGAGAAATAACAAGTTGAACAGCTAGGGTGAAAAAAAGTAAAAAGTCAATATCTTCACACACTAATATTACTTATAGAAATAGATTGCTCTTTTAGTAGTAGTTAGCAATCATTCTTTGTTGCCACCAAATAGTGCTAAGTAGCGGATTTTCAGTCATATGAATATGATGCCATTAACTGTGTCACCAGACAGTTATTTATAAGTTAGTTCCCACATAAAAAAAACCTCTTCACCGCCACTGGTTGCTTGTTAATGTTTACCAAAAGTTCCACCTTTCGGTGTATCAGTGCCGCCCAGTAACAACCATTTGGCGAAGCTGCTCAAAGAAAAGTATACTCACAGCACGTCTCTCACCAGAGTCTATGTGTCACCGCCGAAATTACAAGCTGAATCGCCAGAATGAGCAAGCAGACCGTTTACCAAACTACAATCTTGGCTCCAAACACCGGTTCAAGTAGAAAAATACAAAGTAGGTTTTATTTATTAGCAGATTCAGGGGGTTTATTACAGCGCTCCATTACCCTGCCACCATTTCCCTCAGGCGTGGAACCGGAAGTCTCCCTGAGATTCTTAATACATGTGTGGATGGCAGAGACAAATAACAGCCAGACTTAACCAGGGAGATAAAAGAAATATTCCAATCATGGTTCTCGATAGAACTATAAAATGAAACAATTCTCATATGTTGCCATGAAATACGTTATGTGTAGGTACTGGATGAACTGAACTTAAGAAAAAAAATGCTTAGTAAAAATGGTATTTGTGGCCCTGTAATTTCCTAAATAGGTATCTATATTTCATTTTCTTTGGCATAACAAAGTTTTGAACAAATACACAAACAATATTTATATTCTCAGCAAGTCACTTGCAATTTTGTGTAGTGCTACCCTTAGGGGCACATTTACTTAGCTCGAGTGAAGGAATAGAATTAAAAAAACCTTCGAATTTCAAATGTTTTTTTTGGCTACTTCGACCATCAAATTGGCTACTTCAACCTTCGACTACGACTTTGAATCGAACGATTCGAACTAAAAATCGTTCGAATATTCGACCATTCGATAATCGAAGTACTGTCCCTTTAAAAAAAAACTTCAACCCCCTACTTCGCCACCTAAAACCTACCGAAGGATTTTAATCCATCGATCGAACGATTTTTCTATGACCAAAAAAAAGCTAAGAAAGCCAATGGGGACCTTCCCCATAGGTTAACATTGCACCTTGGTAGGTTTTAGGTGGCGAAGTAGGGGGTCGAAGTTTTTTTTTAAAGGATTTACCTTCGGCAGTCGAATATCAAGGGTTTAATTAACCCTATGTAAATCTGCCCCCAAATGTTTATAAAGGTAAAGTAACAATCTTCTTGTGCTGTCGTTACCACGAATTAAAGTTAAAAATTATTGCATTTTATCCCCCCCCCCCAAAATACCCCATATCTGGATATCTACAAGCTCCAAGCATACCAGGAGTTAAATGGTTCAAAAATTAAAAATAAAGACCAGTTTTAAATTATCTTATGATAGCATTGATTACTTCTTATATCAAGTTAATTTAAAGGTAAATGCCCAATTTTATTTTTATAAAGGGGATGTAAACTCACATTTTCCCAAATAGAAGTAATTGAATTTTAAGCAAATGAACAATATATACAGTATTAGTTAGAAATTTTCAAGGCTTTTAAGCAGTGATGGGCAAATAAATTCACCAGACAAGAATTTGCAGTGAATTTCTGTGTTTCACAAACAATCAAATTAATTTGCAACAATTGGCTGGCGATAAATCAGCCGCATGTCAAAATTGGCATTGCATAAAAATTGTCGCGCATCAAAATGACTTCAGTGCCAGTGTAAATGCATATTTTTTGCAGTTTCGCGAATTTAGCAGTAAATTCATAAATTTTTCAATTCGCCCATCACTAGTTTTAAGCTATTTGTAAATATAAACAATATTAAGGGGCAGATTTAAGAAGGGTCGAATATCGAGGGTTAATTAACCCTTGATATTCGACCAGGAACTAAAATCGTTCGACTTCGAATGTCGAAGTTGAACGATTTAGCGCAAATCCTGCGATCGATCGATCGAAGGATTATTCGTTCGATCGAACGATTAAATCCTTCGAATCGAACGATTCAAAGGATTTTAATACAACGATCGAAGGAATATCCTTCGATCAAAAAATCACAGGCAAGCCTATGGGGACCTTCCCCATAGGCTAACATTGACTTCGGTAGCTTTTAGCTGCCGAAGTAGGGGGTCGAAGTTTTTCTTAAAGAGACAGTACTTCGACTATCGAATGGTCGAATAGTCGAACGATTTTTAGTTCGAATCGTTCGATTCGAAGTCGAAGTAGTAGTCGAAGGTCGAAGTAGCCCATTCAATGGTCGAAGTAGCCCAAAAAACACTTCGAAATTCGAAGTTTTTTTAATTCGAATCCTTCACTCGAGCTTTGTAAATGTGCCCCTAACAGTAGTTTAGGTTTACCTATACTAGATATACCATGACCTGGATGAATGAAAATCTTCATAGTCATTAACAGTAGTATCTGTCTGTACTTTTCAATCCTATTCCCTCACGGATCTGACTTTTGAAAAAAGTGGAAACAGGCAGGATCTAAGCCAAATCCCAAACCCAATCTGGGATGTGGGGCATCCCTAAAAATTGTTAAGGAATACAGAAAAATGTGTTTACAAAGATGTTTTCTTCATTAGGCAAACATGTTATTTTGTATTAACTACCACTTTCAGAGGGGCATTACAATGATTGTTTACATTTGAAGGGTTATTTACTTCCATACTTGCAGTACAAATACAACAGGTGTACAGCTAGTGACATTTCTTGCCAGACATGGTTTGCGGTGAAATTCTGTGAAAATAACCACATAGTGAATCTTTAACAATATACTGCACTCTCAAAAACAAAAAAAAATATGAATGTATATGAAAAAATTAACATTATTAGCAGCGCACCCTGTCCTCTCAATATATATTCCATACAGTATTTATGCTAGATGCATTAATAAAACTCAAACTCTAGGATAATTTTTTAAAATGCATAGCCCTTATAAATGATCACATGAAGTTAGTTAAAAATGACTACATTAGTAATGCATGGGGTGATGGATTCAACTTTTAAGTAGAGCAATTTATCTATTTCATGTACTGTGGACAGAAAACTATAAGGAACGAATTAATCACTTGCTTTAGCATATTTTATTAAAAAATGGACGTGAATTATTATGGCACATGGACAAGATTTTATTAGCCTGAAAGTATCACCTGAAAAATGAGAAGCCATTATTACTCACTATTTATTTTTGAATTACTAACTAGTATTGATGGGCAAATTTGTGAAAAATGTGTGAAACAAATTTTGATGCCAGCATCAATTTTGACGCCCGTGGCAATTTACATTGAAGTCAATGGGCATCCAAATAATTTTGACGTACGACAGTCTTATGCGCACGTCAACTTGTCGCGGGCATCAAGATTTTTGCCGCAGTTTACAGAATTTGCAGAAATTCACCGCAAATACGCGCCTGCCAAATTTATTCACTCATCATTACTAACTAGGTATACATTGCAGTTACCATACTATAGATCTAAAGAGCATTATACAGCACCCTTGAGAATAATTCCTCTTTGTATACTTATTGATAGTAGTATTTGCATTAATAGCGTTCCTTTTTTGCTATGCTTTAGATTTGCCAAACTCATTGATCTCTGTGAATAAATTAAATTGGGAAGTGGATTATGGTGGACAAGTGGGTTATATTATTGCACACAGCTACACACCATTGGTGAAAATGATTGTAAATCTGTAAAATTGATACAGTATGTGACAGGTATTTGATTTTTTTTCAGCATTTGAAAGACATACATTAAGGGGCAGATTTATCAAGGGTCGAATTTTAAATTTTAAAAAACCCTCGAATTCGACCCTCGAAGTAAAATCCTTCGAATTCAAATATTGAATTCAAATGATTTTAGCGCAAAAGCTTCTATCGAATAAAAATCGTTCGATCGATAAAATCCTTTGAATCGATCGAATGATTTTTATTCGATCAAAAAAAACTTAGAAAAGTGCTCTGGAAGGTCCCCATAGGCTAACATTGCACTTCGTTAGGTTTAAAGTGCCGCAGTATGAAGTCAAATTTTTTTTAAAGAGACAGTACTTCGATTATCGAATGGTCGAATAGTCGAATGATTTTTACTTCGAATCATTCGAATCATTCTATTCGATCGAATTTGACTAATTCGATGGTTGAAGTACCCAAAAAAATACTTCGAAATTAGAATATTTTTGCATTTGAATTATTCACTTGTGCTTAGTAAATCTGCCCCTATGTGTGTGCACAAATATAATCAATTCTACACCAGGAAGTTGTTTTGTTTTTGTACTTTCCCACAGAATTTCTTTTCAAGCATATGCAAAGGTCCTGCAAGGTGAACTTATCAGAAGTGAGCAATTAAACAATGTATTATTCTAGGCTAAATCACAGATTAGACTTTTTATACCAGACACTGATCTCTGTGAACCTCCATCTGCCAGACTTCAAACTATTGCAGCAAATGTGAGCTAAAACTATTGTTGTTGTGAATTATGAAAGCTTGAATTATGACAACTCCATCTCCATTTTTGAGCAAATAATTGTACATTTTTAAAATGATTTCCCTTTTCTCTGTAATAGAAAAACAGTACCTTGTACTTGATGGTAACTAAGTAGCATGAATCCATATTGCTGGCAAAACAATTCTATTTGGTTTATTTAATGTTGAAATTATTTTTAGTACATGTAGCCTATTTTTCAAAATGTATCATTTGAGAGATTTTTTTTAGAGGTATTTTATTCATAATTTTTTGGACTTGACAAGTGTAACAAAATGTGAAAAAATATTTACAATAGTTACATTTTCCCTAGAAACAGCTGGATGGAACAATAAGAAAATTATAAGGCACTGACAAAGTCCATGACCATATTAAAGCACAAGACCACATGCCAAGCTTACTTGTATATGTTAAACAGAGGGGTAACATAGTCATGTAAAAGTCATGTAACAGAAAATACCTTGCTAAGAACTGATTATAACTAGGCACTGTTTACAAGGATATCATTTATATAATATTCATGGCTCTTGTGTATGCTTGGGACCTGTGGTTTCTGGATAAGATATTTTTCCAAAATTTGGATAACAATATCTGCTACAAATCATTTAAACATTAAATAAACCCAATACGATTCATTCAACTTAATTAGGATAACGTACAAGGTACTGATTTTTTATTACAAAGGAAAAGGAAAGTTTTTTAAATAGAATTATTTTCTCAAAATGGACTAGATGACCTTCCTGTAATTGTGAGGGTTTCATGATAAGTAAAATAAAGGGTTTCATGATAAGAAATCCCATAAGAAATCCCATATTTGTATAAAAATTTGATCTTTATCAAATCTGAGAGATGCTACGTTTTATTCACTGCTGAAGGTACATGAAATGTGGACAAACTTCCTAGGCATCAAGTAATATCTGGTAATGGAAAACTGACTGAGGAAGCTTTCACTATTAGGAAATTAGAAATTGTTTATGCCATTCTGGCCAAAATTGGCATTATTCCTGTTGAACCTGAATGTCTTTTCGTCACTTGTAATTTTGAGTCCCTATACACCTCATTTCCACATAAAAAAATGATTACAGGGAGTTTAATAACCTGTGTTTACAGAAAATAAGCTATGCTCAAGCAAAAAAGGTCATCATTATGAACTTGCTGGTCTTTGTCACTTTGACACATTGTTTGTTATTTTTAGATCAGAAAATGTGCAGAGTCGTGCCGTGGCACTTATCTTGTCTAGGCCATGAAACGCTCGTTGGCTTGCCATTCTTACTGGTTTATACCATTTTTAGATAAAACCTTGGGGGGTTCTTTTTACAAAAACGTTTTTTTATAGTGATCTGGGCACTTTTCTCTGCTTAGATCATAGGAGATTCCTCATCTGTATTCTTATTTACTGTTTTCACTATAAGTGCTCTGGAATTTGTGTGTTTTTTAGACGAGATAGCTTCTCAATCTAGACAATTAAAATAGAATTGAGACCACAGTTCCAGAAGCACTGACTTCTCCTCCTTTGTGGGGTCCCACAGTTAGTAAAACAATCAGATAGACAATACAGGACTTCTCCACCATTCTATTAATTTCCTTTTCCTACCTTTTCTTGGAATCAGAGATGTTCATAATTGCACTTTAAGTAATTTATATGTGAATTGATCACATTTGGTGGCACTTTACCATCCTTATTGGTGTTTTAGTGGGTTGTTAGTAAATTATCAATTAATGTTAAATGAATTATTCATGAGTTAGAATTTACCTAATATACACAATAATTAAAAGGAAAATTAATTGTGTTTTAGTTTTACTCTATTTAAAGGAGAAGGAAACCTCCTCGGCGCCAACCCCCCACCCCCCTCCCGTGTATTGCCCCCCCCCTCCCCCCTGGCCTACCCTCCCGCTGGGCAAATGCCCCTAACTTGTTACTTACCCTTCTGCGCAGGTCCAGTCCAGGGAGTTCACAGGCGACATCTTCTTCCACGCGATCTTCTTCCTCCTTTGACCGGCGTTTTGGCGCATGCGCAGTAGGAGCATTTCGCCGGTACGGATCTACTGCGCATGCGCCAAAAGTCATGCGCATGCGCAGTAGATCGGACCGGCGAAATGATCCTATGCGCATGCGCCGGTCAAAGGAGGAAGAAGATCGCGTGGAAGAAGATGTCGCCTGTGAACTCCCTGGACTGGACCTGCGCAGAAGGGTAAGTAACAAGTTAGGGCATTTGCCCAGTGGGAGGGGTAGGCCAGGGGGAGGAGGGAGGGGGGGCAATACACGGGAGGGGGGGAGGGGGGTTAGCGCCGACGAGGTTTCCTTCCCCTTTAATGTTAACTAATTGAGGTTAAGCACTAGCACTTTGTGGGATCAATTAATGAAATAAAAAGAGGGAATTTATAGATATTGGATCACGTGACAGAATAATAGTTGTTAATTGTTGCTGGCTATCAACTTTTTTCAAGAATTTTAATGGTTTAACTGAAAACAGATCACACAGTGACAATATATATTCTTTTGTAACTTTTCTGATTAAGAAGACGGGGATACTTTTCTTCTTTTCTCCTAGGCCATGAAATATCACTGTTCATAATTCAACCCACTTTATAGTTGCACCCAAATCCCTAGTATATAGAATGACAGCATTCTCTTGAAAAATCATTTGTTTTTTATCATTAATATTTATTTTATTGTATCCTGCTGATTCCATTAGTGCCAGACTACCTAGTTCTGTTGTGACAGTTGTATAAACATAACTGTTAAAAAAAAACTGATACATTAGCAGAATGTTGAAAAAAACATAAGGCAAAGTTCCAACAGCCTGGAGAACAAGACTAATTAGGAGACAGTATACAGTCCATTGCCAGCATTGCTATATCAAGTGAGATAATGTGGATCTTAATCTAAACAGACAGAAAGAAATAGTACGTTGCTTTATTAAGACAGATATTTCTACCAGTAAAGGAATCCAACTTAACATAAAATAAAATGCCATTATTTCTTTACCAAGGGTAATCAAGGGCATATGGGGTTATTTTCAAAATGCACAAAAAAAGAGTCATTTCAATGAACATTACTGCAATAAAAAATAAAACAAATTACATGTAAAGAGGTAGTTATATAGCACTTTGGCCCCTATCAGCCACTGTACTGTACATTTATCACAGCACCATGAACTCAGGCCTTGCTGGTAATTTAATTGTGGAGTATACCAGTTCAACCAGGAGCTATACAATACTTTACCAGCTTCATAATCATGTGCTTAATTTACAGCCACTCAAGCTTCTCCTATAAAACTGATTCCATTCTGTTTGTTATACTGAGAAGTGTCAGCAAGAATGTTCTTGAACAACTCTTCTGCAATAATCATTTCCCATTCTCACCCACTTCAGCTGTTCTGGATACTTGTTTCAACATTAGGTTATGCCACCACATGAATACAACTTCCATTGGTTTAATAAAACATGGATTATTTGTGCTAATAAATTAAGGGTAAAATAAAATGCACAGAGAAAAGAAAAACAGAAAACCAAACTAGTATATATGTTTGTATATTTGGATGGCACCCGGTGTTTATAAATCTCTTTATAAGGTGTGCTTCCCCTTTAAATCTTCCACTGCTGTAGAAAGCATGCAAAGAAAGATATCCAAGTAGTTGTATCCACCATGTGGCTAAAATGCCTACTTACAAGCCAAAATTAAGGTATATTGCCGTAGTATAAGCAGATACTTCCAGATCCTATTACCTCAGTTCCACGAATCACAATATAGAAATATATACATCCAAAATAGTGTAACACCATTTATTAAAAATATACTTTAAAAACAAGTTTGCATTATGGAGGGGCCCTGCCGGAGTGTGTAGCTCCCCCGTGGTTCTCCCTGTGAGTCTGATGTGATGTCACTTCCTGCCCAGAAGGTTTACAAAACCAAACGTAGGCTCGTAATGTTACATCTTGTTTTTTGAGCTTTTTGAAAGCCCAAGACCTTCATATACCTGTAGTAGATCTGTGCCTTTTGAAGATGACCCCAATAGCTTCCCAAGTTTCTGCAACCTCCCTCAAGCTGAAGGTCTGGGGCATATGTACCTGGACCCCATGTATCTATTGGTAAGCTAACTTCCAATAATATTGCTCATAACTTTTAAATATATACAACAACTCTTAGACACCAATAACAATATATACAGTACATACAACTTAAGATTCATAATACAGTGCTGATTAGTAATTAATTCATACATATACATTGAGCACCAGCATAGAGACCAGTGCATTCTTCACTACAGTTGATTATTAAAGGAAAACTATACCACAGAACTATGAAGGCCTCTATAAAAATGTATTACATACAATCTCTCATATGTAAAACCCTTCTTCATGTAAATAAACCATTTTCATAAAAATATACTTTGTTAGTAGTATGTGCCATCGTAAATGGCACATACTACTAACAAAGTTAATCGTAAATAGAGAATTATCATTTTAAGAATTAAGGGATGCCTGCTGGGATCCTATGATTCACGGTGCCCACAAACAAACCAAGGCTAAACATGCATGTTAGGTCACATGATACAATTAACAGACACTGAGGTTCATTTATCAACACTGGGCAAATATGCCCATGGGTTACAATTTTTAGCTGCACAGTTCTCTTCCGCCCCTTTCCTCCCCTGATACACATTTTCCATAACCAAAAATTTTAAATATTATGCACAGCTGTATTAACTGATTGAACTAAGCAGATCCATGGAAACCTTTACTCTCAATGTAAAATCAATTTTTTTACAAACTAAATAAAGTACCCATATTTTGATAAGAAATTATAAAATAAATTCTTAAGTTCATTTTGTCATTTGGATTTCATTTTGACATGTAGCTGGCCCACGAGGTAGCCAGACTGAAAGTGAAATGTCAACATTATTGGCATGGGTGAAAGGCTTATTTCAAATGTGACTGCTTTTGACCACAGTTACTGCTCCATCGCATTTCATTTCAAAAGTTACAGTATAAAAAGTTATAAACGGAATTGCAAACATTCAGTAAATAGTATGTTTGCATTTTAAATTGCTTTCCTAGTGAAATTGGAAGACATTTTCTTTAAGAAAATTGACAGATGCTCGGATAATGTTAATATAAGGTGGTAATGTTTCACTGAATTGGCCAATTTTCATTCTAAGTGGGAGGTTAAAATTACTGTGTTTCTAAATGAAGGGATGTCTATAGATAGGCTGGAGAATATTCTTTCTAATGCCAGTGTAAGTACTAATTGAGTCTACAAAGGGCCGACCAGGCCCAGACTGGCAATCTGTGGGTTCTGGCAAATGCCAGAGGGGCTGCTATAAGGTGCCATAGAAAGTCAGTATTTAGTGGGCTGGTGGGGGCTGATCGGGCTGGTGGGGGCTGATCGGGCCTCCGTGTACCTGAAATGCCAGAGCCGATTTAAATTCTCAGTCTGGACCTGGGGCCGACAGACAAATTACCTTGTCATCAACTGCAGAAAGTCGGCCAATTTGGTCCTTCATGCTTGGGATCAGTTAGCCAGAATTTTATGGCTGCATGTTCAACATATATTAAAGTGATACTGACACTAAAAAACTACTTTTTAAAATATGAATGTACATTAGTTACCTATAGGTCATACTGATTGGCTTTTGCTGAGAGGTCTGTTTTTGTAAGTAGTTGTTAGTTGAAGTTTCTAAACCTGACTGTTTTACCAACCTGACTGTCCCATCTAAGCCTGTCAGTTAAAGTTTCTAATGCTAATGGACTTCTGTTGCACAAATATGGCTGCCCCTCATAGACGAACACTGGGAGTCAGATGTAAAAGCATTGGGAAAATCCTTTAAGGCAAAATTATTGGTAGCATGCAAAGCCAATATTATGATAGATGTAAAAAAGGCATAATTTCTGGTGTCAGTATCTATTTAATGAGCATAACTGCTATAAAACTAATACTGTATGTAAGACAAATGACAATTTCTAGTTGGCCAGATTCTCTGTATTTGTACATTTATATATGTAAATAACCCCCTTAATGTTACACTAACAAACATACACCAATAAATACTTGTACGCCCTTGTTCTAGTTCAAGGATATGAACTCAAAGTGTCAAACACCCAATACATGTCTGCTACAATAATTTTAATCAACTTTACCCACAGGAAGCAGCAAACAAAACATAATATATCCATTGTTCTCTTGCCCTCTTTTCAAAGGTTTTACATTTATTATGTTTTTTTTTAACTTCCATCTGTGTTCCAAAAGACTCCAACTGACAGGCCTATGCACATCATCTTGGCCACGGTTTATTTGGATTCATTTGTTTGGATAACTTTTCTTAGGTTTAGGTTTTCAACTTCCTGCCAAGCCGCTAAGGTTTAAAACTAATTATCAGAATGATGTTGGCTTGCATCAATATGGCTTAACTATTGAAACTTCATTTAAAGCAAACAGTGTGCCTTTTGTTTCATGCCTTTTTTTTATGGTAGAACAGAACTTCAAGCAGGAATTGCATTATTTAGAATCTTATGAGAAGTTGTACTTATACACTCTTTCAAGATTCTTATAACAAAAATAATAGGAGAATGCTGTTTTCTCCCTATAATTAATTAGGTATTCCCATTTGTTGTTTGAAGTTATGGATTTCAGAGTGTGATGCTGGGAAGTTTAATTTGAAACATGCTTTCCTATTGCTTACAGCTGTATTGTGTGTCATTAGTTTCTTTTTAACAGTTCTTATATCTGAAGCAAAGTGTTTATTGCGCTAGTATACTGATGTAGAAAATGTTATTGTTGCCATATGCTTTACAGCACGGATGTCTAATTTGTGATCCTCCAGCTGTTGCAAACAACAAGCTCCAGCATTGGTTGGCTAAGAATTGTATAGGATTTATAATCTGCACCAGATGTTTCATGGCAAACATGATATTCCCGCTTTATAGAATGCTAATTGCATGTTCAGCCAAACCATGTTTTACATCACTATACTTGCTGTTAATGTATCCTTTCCAAGTTCTCAACAATAACTAGGGCTAGAATTGGCTGAACCCATGGACCCATGAATATTAAGTCCTTGCTCCTGTTTAATGACTCCTGTTGTGTACTTTAATAAACCCTTACACCACTGAACTGAGGGTAGATGGTGGGGAAGCCAAGCACATAGCACTACCAATCAAAAGGTTAATTGGGGCAACTGACTTGTATTTTGTAAAATTCACTGTCTCTAGTGAAAAAGTGGTAGGGAAAGACTATAGTTAAATAGTTAAATTTGCTTCCTGCTAGGGAGGGGAAGATTGTGACTTTGACATAACAAGCAGTATAAAGTAACTTCCCTACTGTAGCTGTCCCAGTGTCCATTTACAAGCCTTCCTACCCAGTATTCAATTACAAGATGGCCAAATACCATTGTTTGGTTTGATTTTGCCAAGTAGCCCAAATAAAGGCAGGTAAGTAGTATAAGGAGATCAAGTTGACAGCTCTGGGAACATACCTGCACTGTTCATAGCTGTCATTTACACAGCCCAAATAATGATGGCAGGGGAATCAAGGATTTTGTTGCATTTAGGTCAGTGGCACACTAGGCTGATCTGTTCCATTGAAGGCATCGTCCTGTCAGTGTATACACTAAAAATAAAATTTGAATGGAAACATGGAAGTATGCACTTTCTCACTAAAAACCAGTTTTTGTGAATTGGAGCAGAATGACTTTCTCTGTCTGCATAGAACTCCAATGGGAAAAAAAGCTTTGTGTTCTAGCACTAGTACATAGCCGTTTGTATGTGAGCCCTATAGTGTCGTACTTCTACTCTTTTAATAGTAAAATCAATAGGCAAATAAAATTAAAAACAAATTCTAACCTGCAGGTACTGTTCTTTTTAATTATCTAACCAATGAAAAATAACTTAAAAGTAGGGCAAATTTTTAAACAATAGTTTATTTCTAGATTTAAAGGGAATATAACCCCCAAAAAATCAGGCCTAACAAAATAAAAAGTAATACTACTACAACTACAACTATTCCAAAATGTTTTTTTAAGTATAAGTAACAAAAATTTAAAGTAACATTTGTACAGGGCCCTTGTGCTCCTTGTTACCCAAGCAGCAGATTACCTTCTCTGTGTGTGTTTATCTGCTGCCTTCTGCTGTAGTTTTTCAATAGTGCAGAGAATAGTAAGGAACAGATATACTGCATCCAGTAGCAAAGATGTTTAATATTACTTTAAAAACAAGGAAATTTTAGGAATTTTAGAATAAAATACATTTCTTTTGTTAGTCAAATTTTATTTTGTTGGTTACAAGCCCTTTAACTGTTGTAATATAGTTTTCCTGTTCTGTAACATCTGAATGTATGCTTTACATTTTTGTTAGCCAGCCATTATCACCTTAGGACTCAATTAACCAACATAGACTAGGAGCTACCCTCACCTTAAACATGGTGGTAATTCCAGGGTTCCCACGGCGGGTTTCATCAATAGGGGCTACAGACTTGCAGCTTGAATCACATCCATATGTCAGTTTAACACCAAGCACTGGAAATAATGCAAACCCAACTCCTAATTTTTAAGCCAATCTTAACCTGTACCCTATTTGTAAAAATTGCATTTGTGCAAAACCCTGTATGGCTGCATTTCTGATGAAAATATGGGGAAAACGTTATGTACAGTTTCAAAAACATGTCATTTTGCTGATAAAATTGTGCTTCGCACACTGGACTTGTATTCAGAAATGAGTCCATTTTACTAGCAATATAAATATGTTCTACAGTTAGTAAACATGTCTTGTTCCAAGCATATAATGTCAAAAAATATTTTTTAAATTTATAGTTGTAGTGTAATTGTTTGGTTAAAATGTTATAATATACTGCCTAAAATTCACAATAGACACTAATGCTTGATCTAAAGTATATATCCTGTATATGTCACTTTTATTGCAGTCATAGTCTATAATCAGTCCTCTTTGTTGAAAGCAGTATTCTATGTGCGGCAAGCTATTACTGTTGCATCAGTTAATGTTTTATAAACCCTACAACTCCATATATATGTATACCTCTCTGCTCTGTACTACAAGAAGGTGTACAGCAACATATTAAGAAAAACAAATCAATTGCCTGTTATTTGATCCAAAGTTTTTCTAAATGAGCCTGGCCTTCTGTAAACAAAGTTGTTGGGGCTTGGTATTTGTTTAAACGTTACTCCTTTCAGCACTAAGTACTAGCATCCTTAGTCCACTGCTAAAACAGGAAATTATTTTCCTGAGGACAGCAACAAATCACCCAAACAGAACAGGTATGTAAGAAGTTTATTGTATTCTACTGTATGCTCATTTAAATCAACTTTTAAAACTTGCTTTTAATTGCTTGTAAACCTAAGTGATGCAGAGTGGTTATCATGAAGGCTTTGAACCTTAGCAAAATAAAAGGCCTAAAAACAATACAAGAATATACAAATATGGCAATAAGCACGATTTACATTGATACACTAAAACACTGCATTCAGGAGCTGGGCACTGTTAAAGTGCAGCAACTTAATACATAGCTTAGGAGTACCACTGCCATTAAAGCGATATGGTCTTCTTGTGGACAGTCACACGTCTTAATTCCTGGATGAAACATCTGTATCTTCCAATACAGATTTTCTGAGCATACATCCACAATGCACATGATACATACTATCTCTTTATGCATGCTTTCTAAACTGCAGGCTTTTGCCAATAATTTACCATAGCCATTCCCATGGTAATAAGAACATTATCATTCATGGATTGTTGTGTTACCAGTGTTACCAGTGATCTTTGCTTCTTTGTAGAACACCGCACACTGCAAAAACTGTGTTTTCCTTGGGTGGCATCAAACTTCAGCATACCCCCAGGCTGCAATGTGCACATACATGTGCATTGATGTCAGATTGTCAGATCCACCACCAAATTATATGGTCTTCGCCAATTCAGGGCCTGGTTCCCACCATCTCCTGCCCCCCCCATCCCATCAGCCACCAGATTTAGACAGGAAGCTTCCAGTGGCAGCTGGGGAAATTTTACTTGTTTTCTAGAAAAACATTTTTTTTATCATATAGGCACTCAAGGGCTGCGCCCTAAACCTGGCACATGCACAGGCCTTCATGTGGCTATATATATATATATATATATATATATATATATATATATATATATATATATATATATATATATATATATATATATATATATATATATATATATATATATATACTCCCCTGGTACACAGTACATCTTATTTTGCTCCTGCCCTCTGGTTATCTCAGATCAGATACACCTTCTTCTTTTTGCACTTCTCGCAACATTGGGTCCTACTCCACATTATTTATATACCAGTATCTGGCATAATAATTGTCATACCACCTTATATCTATAGCGTCTAGACGGAAACGCTTACGGTTACAACAAATAACTGATTTAGAAAACCAAATAGCTCGTGGGGAGAAACTTCTCTCTCGAACCCCCACAAGACAATTACGTCAAACAGTTTCACAGGCTCGTAGAACCCTTAGATCGCTACTTTTGGCGAACACAGAAAAGGCACTACGCTGGCTTAAACAGCGTTATTACGAAAGTTGGGACAAGCCACATACCCTGTTGGCTCGGAAGCTGAGGGAACAGCTAGCCCAAGCTGCCATACCCTCCATAGACGTAGGTAATGGGCAAATGGTGTACTCTCCAGAAGACGTTACAGAGGCATTTAGAAAATATTACCTATCCTTATATAACCTCCACACTCACACCCCTTCACACCAGCGGCCCACAGAACAACAGAGAACGGCATTTCTCCAGGAGAATGTTAAGGCCAAGCTGTCCAAATCTGACCTTCAGTCCCTGAACGCTCCCATAGGAGTGGAGGAAATTCTAACAACCATACGGGCCTTCCCCTCTATGAAAGCCCCAGGCCCAGATGGATTTCCATACCTTTATTATAAAAAATTTAGCACTACCCTGGCCCCCTATCTAATGAAACTCTTTAACTCGTTTTTAACGGGCTCACCTATCCCTTCTTCTATGCTAACGTCCTATATCACCCTGATACATAAAGAAGGCAAGGATCCCAATCAATGCGGGAGTTATCGACCCATAGCCCTATTAAACTCCGACCTCAAGCTTTTCACAAAAATATTGGCAAACCGCCTAGCCCCAATAATGCCCAGTCTCATCGATACAGATCAGGTGGGGTTTATCCATGGCAGACAAGCTGGAGACAACACCAGAAGGGCTGTCAATACCATAGACCAGATCAACAGGGCCCATATCCCAGCGGTCATCCTTAGCTTAGATGCTGAATAAGCATTCGACCGCTTGGACTGGCGCTTTATGTTTGACTTGCTGCAACAGATGGGATTCGAGGGGCCCTTCTTAACGGCCTTAGAATCCATGTATTCTACCCCCACAGCTACGCTCAAACTTCCAGGGGCATCTAGCAGCCCGTTTACCATCTCAAATGGGACTAGGCAGGGTTGCCCACTTTCCCCTCTTTTATATGCTCTTAGCATCGAGCCACTGGCCACAGCTATTAGGGGTCATAAGGACATCACGGGACCCAAAATTGAAGGTGCTGAATTCAAAATATCACTGTTCGCAGATGATATTCTCTTGTCAATTACAAACCCAGTAATATCCCTGCCGAACCTCCATGCCCTTCTAACACAATATGGCGAACACTCGGGCTATAAGTTGAACATCCAAAAGTCAGAAGCTCTTGCTATTAACATACCGCTCCAAGAACGGGACGCTTTGAGTGCTACTTTCAAGTATAAATGGAAAGACTGCTCCATCCGCTACTTAGGGATCCAGCTGACAAAATCATACTTCCAGTTACACAGGAAAAATTTTATCCCTCTCATTAAATCCATTACGTCACTTCTAGAGAAATGGGGTACTTATACCCTATCCTGGCTAGGCAAGATAACTGCTATTAAAATATCTATCCTCCCCAAACTGCTCTATTTATTCGAAACATTGCCAGTAATTGTACCAAACGCCACCCTCAAAAGTATTCAGACAATGTTTTTCAAGTTCATTTGGGCAAAATCTAGACATCGGATACCCAAAGCGGTGATGACTCTAAGTCGATCTCAGGGAGGGCTGGCAGTACCAAACATACATAGGTACTATGAGGCGGCACACTTACGCCAAGTGCTTGGTTGGACCACATTTGCCCCGAGGACTAGATGGGCTCTCATTGAATCCCTTACATTACCCAGAACCCATATGAATACCCTGCTTTGGCGGCACCAGAAACCGGTCAAACTCCCACCTGATACTCCACAGGTGATCAGATTCACTCTTAAAATTTGGGAAAGTTGCCAGGGCAGATATCATCTACAGGGCCCTCACCATCTCATGCAGTCCATACTGGCAAATCCCCAATTCCCTCCGGGCCTAGCACGCTCTTTCCAGGAGCATTGGAGCTCCAAAGGTCTTTTTAGGATTTATGATTTTTGTCACCCATTAGAAAACAGGCTATATACTTTCATAGAGCTGCAGGAAAAGCTTCAAATCCCAGGGAACTGGTGCTTTGAATATGCCCAAATAGTACACTATGTTCAGAGTCTCTGTGGGCGCAGACTATTCCCTACTTCGCTTACTCCCTTTGAAAAACTGTGCCTGGGGGGCCTTCCTCAGAAAGGTCCAATATCGCGTATTTACAGTATTCTGAATACAGCTATAGGGGATCCCCCTCCCAGACATAAATATATGCTACAGTGGGAGAGGGAGCTCTCCATCACGTTGTCCCAGGAACAATGGGAGGACATATGGGAAAACGCCCGCCGAGGTGTCACATGTGTGCGACAAAAAGAGAGTGTCTATAAGGTTATGCTTTCTTGGTATTACACTCCAGAAAAACTCAGTAAAATCTTCCAGGGCACCTCGGCACTGTGTTGGCGAGGATGCGGGCAGGGGGGCTCTCTCTCCCACATAATGTGGTCATGTCCCAGGTTATCAGAATTCTGGAAAAATATCCAGGGGCTCGTAGCGAAGCTCCTCTTTATGGAAATACAGATTCAGGCATCTAATGCTCTTTTAGGTCTCCTCCACTTAGACATCTCCACCCCTGAACAGAAACTACTTAATTATGTCTATACAGCAGCTAGGCTCTCTATTACCTCTAAGTGGAAATCGATTGAGAGCCCCACCATTACTGAAGTAATTACACGGGTTCGGGAGATGAAACTGATGGAGGAAATGACAGCCAGGCTTCGAGGGAAAATCCCTCAACATGAGAAAACCTGGTCAAAGTGGGATTACTATATCTCCCACGGGGTATAACATGGTATAACATGGTGTTGCAGGGCTTAACAGGGTAATAATGTGGTTACTGAACTAAGGTTAGAGTTAGGTATTGTCCTTTATATATGTGGAGACTATGATTGTATCCTTACCATACAGTATAAATCTGTTCTTGAGGCTATGTTTCTCACCTTTCTTCTCCCTCTCTGGTTATTTTTATTTCGAGAGACTAGTATATGTACACTTTGAACACCGTAATGTCATGCAATAACTTTATTACTGTCAATTGTGTAACTATGTAATGCTTGAATTTTTGTATGCTCACATTCAAATAAAAATTTTAAGTTGAAAAAAAAAAAAAAAATAATTGTCATACCCAAAGAACACACATCCTTAGAACTCCTTGTTTTACATCTGCATGCTCCTATTCTGAAATTCAAATACAGTGGTGTGAAAAACTATTTGCCCCCTTCCTGATTTTTTATTCTTCTGCATGTTTGTCACACTTAAATGTTTCTGCTCATCAAAAACCGTTAACTATTAGTCAAAGATAACATAATTGAACACAAAATGCAGTTTTTAAATGAAGGTTTACGTTATTAAGGGAGAAAAAAACTCCAAATCTACATGGGCCTGTGTGAAAAAGTGATTGCCCCCTTGTTAAAAAATAACTTAACTGTGGTTTATCACACCTGAGTTCAATTTCTGTACTCACCCCCAGGCCTGATTACTGCCACACCTGTTTCAATCAAGAAATCACTTAAATAGGAGCTACCTGACACAGAGAAGTAGACCAAAAGCACCTCAAAAGCTAGACATCATGCCAAGATCCAAAGAAATTCAGGAACAAATGAGAACAAAAGTAATTGAGATCTATCAGTCTGGTAAAGGTTATAAAGCCATTTCTAAAGCTTTGGGACTCCAGCGAACCACAGTGAGAGCCATTATCCACAAATGGCAAAAACATGGAACAGTGGTGAACCTTCCCAGGAGTGGCCGGCCGACCAAAATTACCCCAAGAGCGCAGAGACAACTCATCCGAGAGGCCACAAAAGACCCCAGGACAACATCTAAAGAACTGCAGGCCTCACTTGCCTCAATTAAGGTCAGTGTTCACGACTCCACCATAAGAAAGAGACTGGGCAAAAACGGCCTGCATGGCAGATTTCCAAGGTGCAAACCACTTTTAAGCAAAAAGAACATTAAGGCTCGTTTCAATTTTGCTAAAAAACATCTCAATGATTGCCAAGACTTTTGGGAAAATACCTTGTGGACCGACGAGACAAAAGTTGAACTTTTTGGAAGGTGCGCGTCCCGTTACATCTGGCGTAAAAGTAACACAGCATTTCAGAAAAAGAACATCATACCAACAGTAAAATAAGGTGGTGGTAGTGTGATGGTCTGGGGTTGTTTTGCTGCTTCAGGACCTGGAAGACTTGCTGTGATAGATGGAACCATGAATTCTACTGTCTACCAAAAAATCCTGAAGGAGAATGTCCGGCCATCTGTTCGTCAACTCAAGCTGAAGCGATCTTGGGTGCTGCAGCAGGACAATGACCCAAAACACACCAGCAAATCCACCTCTGAATGGCTGAAGAAAAACAAAATGAAGACTTTGGAGTGGCCTAGTCAAAGTCCTGACCTGAATCCTATTGAGATGTTGTGGCATGACCTTCAAAAGGCGGTTCATGCTAGAAAACCCTGAAATAAAGCTGAATTACAACAATTCTGCAAAGATGAGTGGGCCAAAATTCCTCCAGAGCGCTGTAAAAGACTCGTTTCAAGTTATCACAAACGCTTGATTGCAGTTATTGCTGCTAAGGGTGGCCCAACCAGTTATTAGGTTCAGGGGGCAATTACTTTTTCACACAGGTTTGGATTTCTTTTCTCCCTAAATAATAAAAACCCTCATTTAAAAACTGCATTTTGTGTTTACTTGTGTTATCTTTGACTAATAGTTAAATGTGTTTGATGATCAGAAACATTTTGTGTGACAAACATGCAAAAGAATAAGAAATCAGGAAGGGGGCAAATAGTTTTTCACACCACTGTATTTAAAGGAACAGCACATAATTCACCCTGCCCAATGTAGGTCTATTTCTGATAGTTCCTGGGTTCCACTTCTAGTCTGATTCTCTGTTCTTTGACCCTTGCTTGTCCTTGACCACACCATATGACCTTTTCTTCAGGATTGGTTTTGACCCCAGCCTGGTTCCATGACTATGCCTACTCTTTCCCTGTTCCTACTGTCACATGTTACAATGCCCTTGTCTGCCCAGAAATCTTGCCTTAGCTCTCACTTTAAGACCACATGGCATCCAAGTAGCGGATGGCTCCTACCAAAGCAAAAGATGGCTGTTATAGGTAGAAGTGTGAGCCATGACCGGAACCTTGGCATCTGTTCTGGGTTTAAGGATACCATACGTTACAACTGCTCTGGAGTCTTCTATTATGACTCAGAAATTAGTTCAATTAATCAAATTGGGTTTTTAAAGCCTATAAACTCAAATTTGAGTATCTTAAGATTGTATTCAATCGAGTTTTTGAAGTAGAAAAAAAACTCACAAATTCAATTTTTTATAAATCTGCCCCTATAGGTCATAATATATTTTCCCAGCAGGGGGGCTCATTTATCAACACAGGGCAAAATTACCTATAGCAACTAATCAGTGATTAGCTTTTTAAAGCCAGCTGCAAGTAGAACAATGAATGCAGCAATTTGATTGGTTGCCATAGGTTACTGCCCATGGGAAAATTTGCCCAGTGTTGATAAATGACCCCCAGTATGTTTTTGTTTTAGTAGTTGAGTTTTTCAGATAACCTTCAGAATATTTGAAATACAATTTGCCACCATTTTAAAATCTCTTTGCTTCCTGTATAATGTTATCTTTCGTTGTATCTGTATCTGTGCACTGAGAGGGGTTCTCCTTTTACACAGATAATGTTCCTATGGTATAAATCAAACTGATCATTGGGATCAGAGTTTTATGCTTATGTAATTACACCATATCTGTGGATAGCCAAAGAGAACTAATCTGACAGACTGGCCCACTAGATGGAAGTGCTGCTGGTTATTACTTTATCCAGTGACACAGTGGCACTGGTGGCTGATTTAAACTGATCACTGAGGTGTTCTTGACAAATTGTCTAGACTCTAAATAATAAAATTCCTTTCTCAAATCGACATATGGCTATATCACGTGATAACATGACCCAGCTCTTAACTGATAGCAGTCAAAAAATGTGTTCTTTAATTTCTCAGACCTGAATGGTTGCAACTTGCAATGTGATCCTAGACCTGAGAAAACTTTTCTCCCTATTTACCCTAAAAACTCTTTTGTTTGGTCCCTGATGGCCTCATAGTTTCTATACCGTATATTATGATTTGTTAATAACAATAATATTATTAGTGGTTTTTTTTCTTCTTGAGCTTACAATACAAGTCAACATTTTTAAGCAGTTTATGCTATTTTGATCATGCTAGCCGAAAAGGCTTTGCCGTATATGTTACTTTGGGGAGGAAGTAGCTATTCACAATACAGTAATACTACTGGATCACAGTCAGTCAGCCTAGACTATTCATTCATTCATTTTCTCTCAATAATTCCAATTTGACTTTTTATGTGTTACTTATTTTCTGCCACCAAACAGCAACATTCCTCTATTATAAAACATTTCATATAGAGATATATAAATAATGTAAAGTGCACTTTCATCCTAAACAGAAACAGCTTGTAGAATCTGTTAAACCTAATTAATTTCAACTTTAGGGAATTTACCAGTTGTTCAAATCCCGTGCATCTCCTCTTGGGATGAGTCAACTGTTAGCCTGTATTTTGAGCAAAACAGTCTCAGTCAACAGAAAAATTTAAAGTAACCTTTATAACAAAGAAAACACTTTAGGAAATGATTTTCTGTTATGCTAATTATGAATGTCATTTAGTTCTGTAACAATCATGTTTAAAAGGCTTATTCATTCTTTTGTTTATTACGCATAAGCTTGTCTGAAATAAGAATAAGGGACTTCTGCGTACAGCTGCACAGATATCCACAAAACTAGACCCTTGCTGAAATGTAAATGCATATACAGTATATATATGTGTCCTGGGTGAACAAATAACTAGTGATGGACGAATTTGCGCCGTTTCGTTTCGCCGAAAAATTCGCGAAACGGCGAAAAATTCGCGAAACGGCGCCGGCGTCTCGTTTTTTAAAAAAAAAAAAAAGTGACGCCGGCGTTTCGCGAATTTATTTGCTGGCGGCGAATCGCGCATAAATTCGCCCATCACTACAAATAACATCACAGGGAAGTCAGAAAATGTCCATTATGCTGCACATATCAGACAAAATTCATAAGCATTATTCATATATTTGCTTCTTTTAATATAGGTTCCTCTGGTGACAGTTTCTACTGCATGTGTCACTGCTCATTTTTAGAAGATGCATCAACTGACAACCCAATCACTGACTCTACAGATAACTGATCTCTTGGTTTACACATATTCCTTAGTGAATGGCTTAGAATTTATATTAGCATGTGTGATATTAACTCTGCTATGTTTATTCATTTTATTTATGTTGCATAAACAAAGACCCACCATTTGTGTCCAAATGAGCGATGGGCTAGTTTATACAGTATGTTTATCCCTGCCCCTAAAAGCCCAGCCAATCAAACTGGCAAGACTTTTTAAAGTAAACATTATGTTTGCATGCTTTTTACGGCATTTTTATATCCTAGTGTTACCAATCATTCAAAGCCTATGTAATAGTGTCCACTCACCCTGGTGGTATAGTGGGGAGACGGCAGGGACGCCAGTCGAGCCGAACTGTTACACCGCAAGCGCCGGTCTCTTAGGGCATGTGCGCGCACCTCTTCCAGGTTTTAAGGCGTGCTGGTGCGAAAATTGAAAAGTATTTAAAGGTATATTTTCTTTTCTGGTGCTTCTGAGCGTTTGCTTTTCTGTTTTTGAACCTGTTTTGATTCCTGTTGTGACCCCTGCCTGGCTTTTGACTATTCTGACTTCTGGATCCTGAACCCTGCCTGAATACCGACTTCCTCTTCTGCTTAAGTTGACTTCCTGGTTTGCCCCTTGCCTGCCTGACTACGTTTATTCTCTGCCTGCCCGACCCAGCCTGATCTGACTACTCTATTGCCTAACGTCTTGTACTACGACCTTCTGCCCAAAGACTCTAGCTAACAGTCGTGCCCCTCTGCCTATCCAGAACATCTAGCCTTGCTCCTCTAGTTTAAGTCCTGGTGGCATCCAAGTAGTTAAAGGGCTCCTCCCGAGGCCAAAGGCGGTCACAATACAGGTGAAGCACGAGCCGAGACAAGGGTGGCATTTGTTCTGGTGTTGGGTGCCAACTGTGACATTATCACGGGCCAAAGATGGACGAAGAAGGTCACGCTGCTGCTGTCGCTGCCCCTTCCACCACTGAAGTGCTACTCACCACACTGTTACAGCGCCTGGAAGAACATGAGCAGAGGCAGGATTACCTGATGCAAGGTTTTCATAATTTGACCCATCGACTGGATGCTTCTATTCTGTCTCCAGCTCCAGTCACCCCTCCTGTGGCCATTCCTGTGGGTTCTCCTGCTTTGTTGGGTAATGTATCCAAAACCCATGAACCTAAGATTGTCTTCCCCGGCAAATTCAATGGGGACAGATCTAAATTTTTTATGTTTCAAGAGGCATGCAAATTATACCTCAGCTTTTTCCCCCACTCTTTCGCTACTGGCGAAGAAAAAGAGAGGTTCGTAATCAGCAGCGTTCCTAGAGGGGGGCAGGCCCTGGTGCGTGATGCGCAGCCGGGCCCCGCCCCCCCTCCGTACGGCGCACTGCCGGGTTGATTTCAGTGGCGTGCGGCGCTGCCGGGGGGCCCTCAGGGGGTGCGGGCCCTGGACCGCTCGCACCCCCTGCTCCCCCGGTAGTTCCGCCACTGTTCGTAATGACCCTATTACAGGGTGATCCCCAAATTTGGGCTCTCAAATTGCCCCTCTCAGATCCTGCCCGTTTTTCCCTTGATACATTCTTTAAAACCATGGCTGTACTTTATGATGACCCGGAACGTGCATCTTCTGCCGACTCTGCGATTTGTAAATTGCGTTAGGGGAGATGGGATGCGGAGGTGTATTGCACCGAATTCCACCCGGTGGGCAGTGGAAACTGGGTGGAAAGACATGGCTCTTCACAGCCAGTTCCGTATTGGGCTTTCAGATTCTGTTAAGGATAGATTAGTAAACTATCCTTTATCTTCTAACCTGGATGATCTCATGTCTCTTGCCATCCAGGTAGATAGAAGACAGAGGGAGAGTTAAGTCTAACTTTCCAAATGTGGTGACCAATGTTATGTCCCCTAATCCCTCAGCGCCTCTACCTCAGGAGGAAGCCATGCAATTAGGCATATCCCATCTAACCCCTGAGGAAAAGGCTCGCAGACGGTCCCAAGGTTTATGCATTTACTGTGGGGAGAAGGGTCATTTTCTCAATCAATGTCCTAAGTAGTGATGGTCGAATTTATTTGCCAGGTGCGAATTTGCGCGATTCGCCACCAGCGAATAAATTCGCAAAACGCCCGAGAAAAACGTCTAAAACGGGCACCGGCGTCAAAAAACGGCCATTCTGCGAATTTCTCCCCGTTTTGCGAATTTTCACAAATTTTTCCGCGAAGCGAAATGGCGCAAATTCGCCCATCACTAGTCCTAAGAGGCCGGGAAACTTCCAAGCTTAAATGGAGAAGGGGAACTCCATTTGGGTAAAGAAGTTTTCTCTCCCCAGTCTACCTCTAGGATTTTGATACCGGTTAAGTTAACCTGGCCTACGGGCTCTGTCAAGGTGTCCGCTTTTGTGGATTCAGGGGCGGAGGGTAATTTTTTAGATGCTGCCTTTGCAACAAAATTTTGTATTCCCCTAACCCCTCTAAATCCTCCTATGAGGAAATTAGCGGTCGATAAAAAACCTTTAGGGTCAGGCCTGGTGACTAAAAAGGCTGAGGTCTTGTCTTTGTGTGCTAATAACTTGCACTGTGAGAAACTAACAACTATTATAGATGGTAGCCGCACCTTCTAACCTGTTGTTTTTCTTTAGGGTTGCCCCTTAACCGAGAGTTAGAAGCAACTTGGCGTGGATGTGCTGACCACTCCTATATAAATACTTGGTTTGGTGCTCAAGAGAAGAGACAGAAATCGGAGTATATAACGTCGCACAATCCTAAATTACCCTTGTGTTAAACAAAGTGTCTGCCTGCCTGAGGCGATCAACTTAGGAATTTAAATGATTAAATAAATTGTTGTGTTCATGTTGTGATCAATCCTGTAATATCTTCAGTGATTATCAGAACAAAATTGAATAAAGTGCGTTTATAGACAATTCATAGTGACTCAATTCTTGAAAGTGCATGGTGCCTGGTTGTGAACATGGGAATGTACTTGAGCCTGCGGCTTGGACTAATTAAGAGACATCATAAAAAGTAACTTTTATTTCATCTACTAAAATTCATTGATTAGAAGGGAATTAATTATTGAAACCACTAAAAACAATTAAAACAGAAGGGTGGAAATCAGATCTAGATTTTGTATGAAAAGGGGTGACAGTGTAAATGTTTCCTTAGACTGTTCCCATATCGATCTTACAACACCCGTTTCCCTATACTGGCTAAATAGTAGTCAGGGAGTACATGAAGGGTAAGTTAGCACTGAGACAGTGATCTCCAGAGAGACTGAGCAAAGGTAAACGAGGATTAGGGATTGTGGGGAGGTGCCCTTAAACCATCAAGCGTAGTATGTCAGCCACTGTACAGTATGGTGTGCGCAAAATTTAACTAACACTGTTTCCTCTCAGAGGCACCTAAAGCGTTGTGGCCTATTCCCTAGACACTACAAAGGCACCACCTTATACTGACAGATCCGCTGAACAGGACACTCAGAAAATGATTTCCCCCACCCAGAGAAAGTAAACCGTTCCTCCCCTCTGGTCCTCAGACCCACTGCGTGCTTAAGTAAAGTTCCTTCTGGTTCCCAGTTTTGTAACCGCTAAACTAGCGGCTAAGCTACGGTGCCTGACGCACGTTTCGCCGGTTAGGCTTTTTCAAAGGCAAATGGCGGCGTGTTCTCGCGATATTTACGTCCTCACGAGCGCGCTGATTGGTCTCTTGATGTCACGTGACCCGCAGCCGTCACTGCGTTTGTGTCTTATGCGAAATGCCTCACGTGATCATAACATCCTTGTGTTTATATTGGATACAATACATTGTAGCCACTCTGATCACATTGGCAACTATTTCAGTACGTCATTCTAACATTCCCCTGTATTTAAATACTGTATATTAATAGAATAGCGCTTGAGTATACATGAATTTGCACTACTTAATCAGTTGCCTGCTGATTAATCTATATATAAAGAAGACAGGATTTTTATTTTTTATATTTTAATATTTGATATTATATTGGATCTCATTATATTTTTGAAAGTTTTAAAGGATCCTATTTAGA
The DNA here is from genome assembly GCF_017654675.1 of Xenopus laevis. NCBI lineage: Eukaryota > Metazoa > Chordata > Amphibia > Anura > Pipidae > Xenopus > Xenopus laevis. The sequence goes on from NC_054372.1 coordinate 87,710,569, forward strand.
ACAGTTGTGCCTGACAGGATTGTGATGATTATAGCTTCTATGAACCTATATACATATGTAATGATAAACTCTCATTTAAACCATGGGGATTGAGAGTATTTAGTTTGTAGATCCATCTGCTTTCTGTTGAAAGTAGTTTGTGGTCTAAATCCCCTCTTCTGATTCCTAGAGAAATTTTTTCAAGAACTGATACTGTTAAGCCATCTGGTGAGCCCTTATGATGTAAGTAAAAATGTTTTCCTAAAGGACTAACTTTTTTGGGGTAGGGCAATTTTTTGTCTGTACATGATGAATCTGGAAATTGAGTTTCCAATAACGCTCTCTGCTTTGATTTTATACTATTTATATGTAGGGATGTAGCGAACGTCGGAAAAAAAGTTCGCGAACATATTCGCGAACTTGCGCAAAAATGCGAGCGGTTCGCGAACGGTTCGCGAACCCCATAGACTTCAATGGGAAGGCGAACTTTAACATCTAGAAAAGACATTTCTGGCCAGAAAAATGATTTTAAAGTTGTTTAAAGGGTGCAACGACCTGGACAGTGGCATGCCAGAGGGGGATCAAGGGCAAAAATGTATCTGAAAATCTGCCTGTGTGTGCTTGGAAGAGATAGTGTAGGGGGAGAGCTGTTAGTGATTTCAGGGACAGATGATAGTAAGCTTGCTGGCTAGTAATCTGCTTGATACTGCTCTGTATTGGAGGGACAGAAGTCTGCAGGGATTTGAGGGACATTTTAGCTTAGGTAGCTTTGCTGGCTAGTAATCTACTGTTCTCTTTAAACAACTGCCATACGTTGACCTTGTAGGCATTGTTTGCCCAGTTTTTTGGACGCAGCCACTGAAGCACAGTTGCCAGAAAAAATATGCCATATAAATGCTGAAAATAGTAATTTTTCGCCATACGTTGACCTTGTAGACATTGTTTGCCCAGTTTTTTTGGACGCAGCCACTGAAGCACAGTTGCCAGAAAAATTATGCCATATAAATGCTGAAAATATAAATTTTTTTGGTTGCAGCCACTGAAGCACAGAGGCCAGAAAAATTATGCCATATAAATGCAGAAAATATGCATTTTTTTGGTCGCAGCCACTGAAGCACAGTTGCCAGAAAAAATATGCCATATAAATGCTGAAAATAGTCATTTTTTGCCATATACGTTGAGTCAACGTATGGCAAAAAATTACTATTTTCAGCATTTATATGGCATATTTTTCTGGCCTCTGTGCTTCAGTGGCTGCGGCCAAAAAAACTGGGCAAACAATGCCTACAAGGTCAACGTCGTTGACCTTGTAGGCATTGTTTGCCCAGTTTTTTTGGCCGCAGCCACTGAAGCACAGAGGCCAGAAAAAATATGCCATATAAATGCTGAAAATAGTAATTTTTTTGGTCGCAGCCACTGAAGCACAGTTGCCAGAAAAATTATGCCATATAAATGCTGAAAATATAAATTTTTTTGGTTGCAGCCACTGAAGCACAGAGGCCAGAAAAATTATGCCATATAAATGCTGAAAATATAAATTTTTTTGGTTGCAGCCACTGAAGCACAGAGGCCAGAAAAATTATGCCATATAAATGCAGAAAATATGCATTTTTTTGGTCGCAGCCACTGAAGCACAGTTGCCAGAAAAATTATGCCATATAAATGCAGAAAATATGCATTTTTTTGGACGCAGCCACTGAAGCACAGTTGCCAGAAAAAATATGCCATATAAATGCTGAAAATAGTCATTTTTTGCCATACGTTGACCTTGTAGACATTGTTTGCCCAGTTTTTTTGGTTGCAGCCACTGAAGCACAGAGGCCAGAAAAAATTAAACCAGTAGGGTTTGCACCCTAGTTTGTAACGGTGGCGGAGGGAGGAGGAGGACGCTAAAGGACAGCTGTGTGTGGAGTCATGAGGCTTGAAGAGAAGGACAGCTGCATAGAAGTCAGAACAAGTCTTCCGGCGTGCAGTAACCCTCCGAGATCCACCCCTCATTCATTTTAATAAAGGTCAGGTAATCGACACTTTTGTGACCTAGGCGAGTTCTCTTCTCAGTTACAATCCCTCCTGCTGCACTGAAGGTCCTTTCTGAGAGCACACTTGAGGCTGGGCAAGACAAGAGGTTCATGGCAAATTGTGACAGCTCTGGCCACAGATCAAGCCTGCGCACCCAGTAGTCCAGGGGTTCATCGCTCCTCAGAGTGTCGATATCTGCAGTTAATGCCAGGTAGTCGCTACCTGCCGGTCGAGGCGTTCTTTGAGGGTGGATCCAGAAGGGTTGTGGCGCTGCCTTGGACAGAAAAACATTTGCATGTCTGACGTTACAGACTGGCCAAAGGGCTTTGTCCTTGCAGGTGTGCTCGTGGCAGGATTACTGGCACCTCTGCCCCTGGAATGTTGATGAGTTCCTGAAGTGACATCACCCTTAAAAGCATTGTACAACATGTTTTGCAGGCTGGTTTGTAAATGCCGCATCTTTTCGACTTGTGGTATGTTGGTAACATTTCTGACACTTTATGCTTGTACCGAGGGTCTAGTAGCGTTGCGACCAGTACAGGTCCTTCTCCTTAAGCCTCTTGATACGGGGGTCCTTCAACAGGCATGACAGCATGAAAGACCCCATTCTCAACAAGGTTGGATGCAGAGCTATCCATCTCCGCTTCTCATTATCAAGGACTGCATCATCCACGGTCTCCTCCCCCCAGCCACGTACAAGACCAGGGGTCCCCAAAAGGTCACCACTAGCCCCCTGGGAAGCCTGCTCCTGTTGGTCCTCCTCCTCCTCCTCCACAAAGCCACCTTCCTCCTCTGACTCCACTTCTGGCACCTCTCCCTGCGTTGCAGCAGGTGCCTGGGTTCGTTCTGGTGATTCCGACCAGAAATCGTGCGCTTCCAGCTCCTCGTCACGCTGGTCTACAGCCTCATCTGTCACTCGTCGCACGCACGCTCCAGGAAGAAAGCGAAGGGTATTAGGTCGCTGATGGTGCCTTCGGTGCGACTGACCATATTTGTCACCTCTTCAAAAGGTCGCATGAGCCTGCAGCATCGCGCATAAGCACCCAGTAACGGGGGAAAAAAATCCCCAGCTGTGCAGATCCAGTCCTACCACCCAGTTCAAAAAGGTACTCGTTGACGGCCCTTTGTTGTTGCAGCAGACGTTCCAACATAAGGAGCGTTGAATTCCAGCGAGTCTGGCTGTCAGAAATCAAACGCCTGACTGGCATGTTGTAGCGCTGCTGAATGTCAGCAAGGCGTGCCATGGCTGTGTAGGAACGTCTGAAATGGGCCGACACCTTTCTGGACTGGGTGAGAACGTCCTGGAATCCTGGGTACTTGGAGACAAAACGTTGGACTATTAAATTTAACACATGTGCCATGCAGGGCACATGTGTTAAATTGCCTAGTCTCAACGCTGCCAACAGATTGCTTCCATTGTCACACACCACTTTTCCGATCTGCAGTTTGGTGTGGGGTCAGCCACGATCGGCCTGTGACTGCAGAGATGACAGGAGTACAGATCCGGTATGGTTTTTGCTTTCCAGGCACGTCATCCCCAAGACAGCGTGACAACGGCGTACCTGGCACGTCGAATAGCCTAGGGGGAGCTGGGGTGCACAGGTGTGGAGGAGGAGAAGGAGGACCCAGCAGCAGAGTAAGAAGAAGAAGAAGACGAGGTAGAGAGCGATGGAGGAGTAGAGGTGGTGGCAGAACCGCGTGCAATCCGTGCGCGTGACACCAACTCCACTGTTGTTGTTGAGCTACCCATTCCCTGCTTCCCAGCCATTACCAAGTTCACCCAGTGGGCAGTGTAGGTGACATACCTGCCCTGACCATGCTTGGAGGACCATGCGTCAGTAGTCATATGGACCTTTGGCCCAACACTAAGTGACAGAGATGCGGTAACTTGGCTCTGCACATGTTGGTACAGGTGTGGTATTCCCTTTTTAGAAAAAAAATTGCGGCTGGGTACCTTCCACTGCGGTGTCCCCAATTGCTACAAATTTGCGGAAGGCCTCAGAGTCCACCAGCTGGTATGGTAAAAGCTGGCGGGCTAAGAGTGCAGACAAGCCAGCTGTCAGACGCCGGGCAAGGGGGTGACAGTCAGACATTGGCTTCTTACGCTCAAACATGGCCTTCACAGAAACTTGGCTGGTGGCAGATGACTGGAATGGGAACAGGTGGTCAAGGTGGAAGGCGGAGTGGGAGGGTGGTTCAGACGGTCAAGGAGAGCAGAGGTAGAGCAGTAAGATGCTGGACCAGAAGGGGTGTGGCTTTTAGTTTGCCTGTTGCCTTGAGTGTTGCTCCCAAAGTGCTTTGTGCTTGCCGCTCATGTGCCTTCGCATAGAAGTTGTACCTATGTGGCTGTTGGCTTACCAAGCTCAGTTTCTGACTGCACTCATTGCAAATTACAATGCTTTTGTCAGAGGCACACACATTAAAAAAATCCCACACTGCTGACTTTTTGGAAGTGTGCGATCTGGCGGTAACAGTAGAAGTTGGCGGAGTTGGCGGTTATTGGCGGCAATGGCGGGGTGCGTTGGCCGGCTGAACACAGGTGCCGATACATGTTGTTGCCCTGCTGATCCCTGCGGGCTGTCCTCCCTGCTTCTTCTAAGTCTTATTCTCCTACTGCCTCTTTGACTCTCCGTCTCTCCATCTGAACTACCCTCCTCTTGCTCTCTTCTACTAGGCACCCACAAAACATCAATCTCCTCATCATCATTCTCCTCAGATGCATCAATTTCTTCTGACACATCACAGAAGGAAGCAGCAGCGGGACCTCCTCCTCATCACTCATTATGTCCATCTCTATCGTGTTCTCTGCCAGAATTAAATCTGGTGTAAGGTCCTCATCTCCTTCATCTTCTTCTGGCAATAATGGTTGCGCATTACTCAGTTCAAGAAACTCATTGGAAAATAACTCCTCTGACCCCAGTGAAGAAGGGGCACCCGGTGGTGGAGGAAGTGTTACGTGGGTGGCCATAGCAGTGGAGGATGAGGAGGATGTTGTGGTAAAGTTAGAAACGGTAGAGGATGGGGTGTGCTGTGTAAGCCAGTCAACTACCTCTTCAGCATTTGGGAGTTCAGGGTCATTGGCTTTTTTAAAACTGGGAAATTTGCTAGGGCCACAGGATTGCATAGCAGCACGGCCCCTAGCACGGCCTCTGCGTGGCGGCCTGCCTTTGCCTGGCATTATTTTTAAAAAAACAACAACAACAACAACAAAAACTCAGTTGGTTTTTCTGGGAAACGATAATACACACAGCTAGATGGGCGGGTTGAAGAAAACACTGTGCAAATAATGCCTACAAAGTCAACGTATACACCTACTACAGCGGTGGATACGGATTACGTAAAAATATATAATGCTGCTTGAAAAAAAGTAACTCAAGTGGTTTTTCTAGAGACGATAATATTATCAATATTTAGACAAAATGTGAACAAGGTCACACAGCTCGATGGCGGGTTGAAGAAAACAGTGTGCAATAATGCCTACAAGGTCAACGTATACACTACTACAGCGGTGGATACGGATTACGTAAAATATATGAATGCTGCTTGAAAAAAAGTAACTCAAGTGGTTTTTCTAGAGACGATAATATTATCAATATTTAGACAAAATGTGAACAAGCTCACACAGCTCGATGGCGGGTTGAAGAAAACAGTGTGTAAATAATGCCTACAAGGTCAACGTATACACTACTACAGCGGTGGATACGGATTACGTAAAATATATGAATGCTGCTTGAAAAAAAAGTAACTCAAGTGGTTTTTCTAGAGACGATAATATTATCAATATTTAGACAAAATGTGAACAAGCTCACACAGCTCGATGGCGGTTGAAGAAAACACTGTGCAAATAATGCCTACAAGGTCAACGTATACACTACTAAAAGCGGTGGATACGGATTACGTAAAATATATGAATGCTGCTTGAAAAAAAGTAACTCAAGTGGTTTTTCTAGAGACGATAATATTATCAATATTTAGACAAAATGTGAACAAGCTCACACAGCTCGATGGCGGGTTGAAGAAAACAGTGTGCAAATAATGCCTACAAGGTCAACGTATACACTACTACAGCGGTGGATACGGATTACGTAAAATATATGAATGCTGCTTGAAAAAAAGTAACTCAAGTGGTTTTTTTAGAGACGATAATATTATCAATATTTAGACAAAATGTGAACAAGCTCACACAGCTCGATGGCGGGTTGAAGAAAACAGTGTGCAAATAATGCCTACAAGGTCAACGTATACACTACTACAGCGGTGGATACGGATTACGTAAAATATATGAATGCTGCTTGAAAAAAAGTAACTCAAGTGGTTTTTCTAGAGACGATAATATTATCAATATTTAGACAAAAATGTGAACAAGCTCACACAGCTCGATGGCGGGTTGAAGAAAACACTGTGCAAATAATGCCTACAAGGCCAACGTATACACTACTACAGCGGTGGATACGGATTACGTAAAATATATGAATGCTGCTTGAAAAAAGTGACTCCGGTGTTTTTTCTGGAGACGGTAATATTATGGATATTTAGACAGAATGGGAACAAGGTCACACAGCTCGATGGCGGGTTGAAGAAAACAGTGTGCAAATAATGCCTACAAGGCCAACGTATACACTACTACAGCGGTGGATACGGATTACGTAAAATATATGAATGCTGCTTGAAAAAAGTGACTCCGGTGTTTTTTCTGGAGACGGTAATATTATGGATATTTAGACAGAATGGGAACAAGGTCACACAGCTCGATGGCGGGTTGAAGAAAACAGTGTGCAAATAATGCCTACAAGGCCAACGTATACACTACTACAGCGGTGGATACGGATTACGTAAAATATATGAATGCTGCTTGAAAAAAGTGACTCCGGTGTTTTTTCTGGAGACGGTAATATTATGGATATTTAGACAGAATGGGAACAAGGTCACACAGCTCGATGGCGGGTTGAAGAAAACAGTGTGCAAATAATGCCTACAAGGCCAACGTATACACTACTACAGCGGTGGATACGGATTACGTAAAATATATTATGGCTGCTTGAAAAAAGTGACTCCGGTGTTTTTTCTGGAGACGGTAATATTATGGATATTTAGACAGAATGTGAACAAGGTCACACAGCTCGATGGCGGGTTGAAGAAAACAGTGTGCAAATAATGCCTACAGGGCAAATAATGCCTAAAAGGTCAACTTATACACTACTACAGCGGTAGTAAAATAAAAAAAAGTAAAATAAAAAAAAAATGAATATTAAAAAAAAAAAATTAAAGTTGGTGCTGCTGAACTACTAGGAGCAGCAGATTAGCACACCAGTCCCACTCCCCAACACTGCTAGACTAATAGCACTGGGCTCTTATAGTAGTAGTAGTAGTAGTAGTAGTAAAACAACAAAAAAAATAAATAAAAGCAGTCCTTACAAGGACTACTGTTATTGCAGCAGTCAGCAGATGAGATCAGAAGCAGGACAGCTGCCCACTGCAGCTACATACAGAGCACTGCAGTAGAAGGTAGATTACTAGCCAGCAAAGCTACCTAAGCTTAAATGTCCCTCAAACCCCTGCAGACTTCTGTCCCTCCAATAACAGAGCAGTATCAAAACGATTACTAGCCAGCAAACTTTCAACTGTCCCTGAAATCACTAACAGGCAGCAGCTCTCTCCCTACACTATCTCTTCAGCACACACAGGCAGAGTGAAAAAACGCTGCAGGGCTTCGGTTTTTATAGGGAAGGGGAGTGGTCCAGGGAGAGCTTCCTGATTGGCTGCCATGTACCTGCTGGTCTGGGGTGAGAGGGCAAAAAAAAAGCGCCAACAATGGCGAACCCAAAATGGCGAACGTCGCGCGACGTTCGCGAACTTCCGGCGAGCGCGAACACCCGATGTTCGCGCGAACAAGTTCGCCGGCGAACAGTTCGCGACATCTCTATTTATATGCTCAGAAATTCTTTTGTTTAGAGATCTTTTAGTTTTGCCTATATAATGTAAATTACAAGGACAGGTGATCCTATATATCACTACGTGGGTTCTGCAGTTGCTCCACTGCCGCAGAAGATGCTTCTTGCCAAATCTGTCTTCAACCTCTTTGGTATTGTGTATATAGGGACAGATGTTGCAAGAGCCACACGGATAGGTGCCCCATTTTTGTTTTGATCCATTCCCTTTTTTGTTGTTAAAATGACTTCGAACCAATAAGTTTTGTAAATTGGGAGCCCGTCTCGATGTCATTTGTGGGAATGTTTGGATATATTTACTCAAGGTGAAATCAGCATGTAAAATGTGCCAATGTTTTTTCAAGATAGATCTTATTCCATTCCACTGTTTGCAGTATGTTGTAACAAATCTTACACTTTCTTGTTTGGACTTTTTTTTGGTTTGACATAAAGTTTGTGACCTAGATATGGATTGTGATCTTTTCTTTCCCTCCCTTATTGATCTGTTACTGTAGCCACGTTTTTTTAACCTTTTTGTTAGCTCTTCAGCTCTTTTCCTGAAGGTGAAATCATCGGAGCAATTTCTCCTAACCCTTAGGAATTCACCAATAGGTATTGCTTTTTTCACATTACTTGCGTGGTGGCTGGAAAAATGTAATGTGGAGTTAGTAGCGGTTTCTTTCCTGAACATATCTGTTATTAAAAAACCATTATCATCCTTAATAATGGTTATATCCAGAAAATCTATCTTGGTGAAATCGGCCACATATGTCAGTTTCAAATTGAGGTCATTGTCATTTAGCTCTTCAATAATGTAGAGAATCCACTGTGCCTTCCCATATGATCAGCAGGTCGTCAATATAACGTATCCATTGATTGACCTTGCATGTCCATTTTTCATGTTCTTCAGAGAAGACATAAAACTGTTCCCACCACCCCAGAAATAAATTGGCATACGTGGGTGCAAACGGAGCCCCCATCTCTGTCCCTTGTATTTGCAAGTAGTATCTTTCATTAAAGACAAAATAATTGTGCGACAAACAGAATTGTAATAGATCCATAAGGAAAATTCTAAAATTCAAGTCATAATTGCTCTCACCTTCGAGAATAGTATTAACTGCTCTTATACCTGCCTTATGACTGATGCAGGTATATAGCGAGGTAACGTCACACGTTACCAATACAGTATCTTTGTTGACCCTGATATTTTCCAGTTTGCGTAACATGTCTCTGGTGTCTTTAACGTACGATGGGAGAGAAGTCACAAAAGGACGCAATTTTGTGTCAATATATTGACCTGCAATCTCACATAGGTTCCCATTGCCAGAGACTATGGGTCGACCAGGGGGTCTCTCTTTGTTTTTATGGACTTTTGGCAACATATAAAATGTTGGTATCCTTGGATTATCATTAGACAATGCATTGAACTCTTGTGCAGAGAGTAAACCAGATTCCTTAGCATCACTTATGAGATCGTGATATCGTTTCTTGTAACTATCAGTGGGATCCTGGGCAAGTTTGGTATAACATCTGTTATCATTCAATTGTTTTAAGGCCTCTGCTATATACATAGTTTTGGGCCATATCACTATGTTGCCTCCCTTATCTGCCGCTTTGATAAGAACATCATCCCATTGTTGAATTTCTTTAACTGCTCTTCTCTCAGCTTGCGACATATTGTTCCCATTAATTGTATCAGGTAGTGAATTAAATTCTTTCATTACTAGTTCCCCAAAAACTTGGACAGCTGGACAGATTTGGCTCATAGGAGTGAAAGTGCTTTGTAACTTAAATTGTCTTTCTGGTACAGTTTCTTCATTCAAAAGTGAACATAAATCGTGTAAAGCATTGTTAGGACAAGGAGATACAAGCGGATTAGAAGGGGGGGCAAGAAGATTAAGGAACAGAGAAAGATGGGGTTATCCCAGGCAGAATTCCTGGGAGATAAACAGAGGGAGGGGTCATTGGAGATACAAAAAACAACAGAGGAATTAAATGTGATCAATTTAAGTGATCACGTTCTGACAAATACACAATCACAAGTTTTAAAAAAAGGTTTATCCTTTTCACCTAGCTGCAATGTTGACAAATTCACCTTGTACAAAGATCTGTTTCTGTTTTGTAGAAAATTACTCCTAAAAAAATATTATTCTCTACATGATCCTGTAACAATGGGTGACCATAATCCGTTATCGAAGGTAACCAGATGGGACAATACTTTTGATCTATTCACACCACAACAGATCATTAATGAAGAAGAAAAGATCTTCAACAATGCTTTACACGATTTATGTTCACTTTTGAATGAAGAAACTGTACCAGAAAGACAATTTAAGTTACAAAGCACTTTCACTCCTATGAGCCAAATCTGTCCAGCTGTCCAAGTTTTTGGGGAACTAGTAATGAAAGAATTTAATTCATTACCTGATACAATTAATGGGAACAATATATCGCAAGCTGAGAGAAGAGCAGTTAAAGAAATTCAACAATGGGATGATGTTCTTATCAAAGCGGCAGATAAGGGAGGCAACATAGTGATATGGCCCAAAACTATGTATATAGCAGAGGCCTTAAAACAATTGAATGATAACAGATGTTATACCAAACTTGCCCAGGATCCCACTGATAGTTACAAGAAACGATATCACGATCTCATAAGTGATGCTAAGGAATCTGGTTTACTCGCTGCACAAGAGTTCAATGCATTGTCTAATGATAATCCAAGGATACCAACATTTTATATGTTGCCAAAAGTCCATAAAAACAAAGAGAGACCCCCTGGTCGACCCATAGTCTCTGGCAATGGGAACCTATGTGAGATTGCAGGTCAATATATTGACACAAAATTGCGTCCTTTTGTGACTTCTCTCCCATCGTACGTTAAAGACACCAGAGACGTGTTACGCAAACTGGAAAATATCAGGGTCAACAAAGATACTGTATTGGTAACGTGTGACGTTACCTCGCTATATACCTGCATCAGTCATAAGGCAGGTATAAGAGCAGTTAATACTATTCTCGAAGGTGAGAGCAATTATGACTTGGATTTTAGAATTTTCCTTATGGATCTATTACAATTCTGTTTGTCGCACAATTATTTTGTCTTTAATGAAAGATACTACTTGCAAATACAAGGGACAGCGATGGGGGCTCCGTTTGCACCCACGTATGCCAATTTATTTCTGGGGTGGTGGAAACAGTTTTATGTCTTCTCTGAAGAACATGAAAAATGGACATGCAAGGTCAATCAATGGATACGTTATATTGACGACCTGCTGATCATATGGGAAGGCACAGTGGATTCTCTACATGAGTTTATTGAAGAGCTAAATGACAATGACCTCAATTTGAAACTGACATATGTGGCCGATTTCACCAAGATAGATTTTCTGGATATAACCATTATTAAGGATGATAATGGTTTTTTACAAACAGATATGTTCAGGAAAGAAACCGCTACTAACTCCACATTACATTTTTCCAGCCACCATGCAAGTAATGTGAAAAAAGCAATACCTATTGGTGAATTCCTAAGGGTTAGGAGAAATTGCTCCGATGATTTCACCTTCAGGAAAAGAGCTGAAGAGCTAACAAAAAGGTTAAAAAAACGTGGCTACAGTAACAGATCAATAAGGGAGGGAAAGAAAAGATCACAATCCATATCTAGGTCACAAACTTTATGTCAAACCGAAAAAAAGTCCAAACAAGAAAGTGTAAGATTTGTTACAACATACTGCAAACAGTGGAATGGAATAAGATCTATCTTGAAAAAACATTGGCACATTTTACATGCTGATTTCACCTTGAGTAAATATATCCAAACATTCCCACAAATGACATCGAGACGGGCTCCCAATTTACAAAACCTATTGGTTCGAAGTCATTTTAACAACAAAAAAGGGAATGGATCAAAACAAAAATGGGGCACGTATCCGTGTGGCTCTTGCAACATCTGTCCCTATATACACAATACCAAAGAGGTTGAAGACAGATTTGGCAAGAAGCATCTTCTGCGGCAGTGGAGCAACTGCAGAACCCACGCAGTGATATATAGGATCACCTGTCCTTGTAATTTACATTATATAGGCAAAACTAAAAGATCTCTAAACAAAAGAATTTCTGAGCATATAAATAGTATAAAATCAACGCAGAGAGCGTTATTGGAAACTCAATTTCCAGATTCATCATGTACAGACAAAAAATTGCCCTACCCCAAAAAAGTTAGTCCTTTAGGAAAACATTTTTACTTACATCATAAGGGCTCACCAGATGGCTTAACAGTATCAGTTCTTGAAAAAATTTCTCTAGGAATCAGAAGAGGGGATTTAGACCACAAACTACTTTCAACAGAAAGCAGATGGATCTACAAACTAAATACTCTCAATCCCCATGGTTTAAATGAGAGTTTATCATTACATATGTATATAGGTTCATAGAAGCTATAATCATCACAATCCTGTCAGGCACAACTGTTCTAAATAGGATCCTTTAAAACTTTCAAAAATATAATGAGATCCAATATAATATCAAATATTAAAATATAAAAAATAAAAATCCTGTCTTCTTTATATATAGATTAATCAGCAGGCAACTGATTAAGTAGTACAAATTCATGTATACTCAAGCGCTATTCTATTAATATACAGTATTTAAATACAGGGGAATGTTAGAATGACGTACTGAAATAGTTGCCAATGTGATCAGAGTGGCTACAATGTATTGTATCCAATATAAACACAAGGATGTTATGATCACGTGAGGCATTTCGCATAAGACACAAACGCAGTGACGGCTGCGGGTCACGTGACATCAAGAGACCAATCGGCGCGCTCGTGAGGACGTAAATATCGCGAGAACACGCCGCCATTTGCCTTTGAAAAAGCCTAACTGGCGAAACGTGCGTCAGGCACCGTAGCTTAGCCGCTAGTTTAGCGGTTACAAAACTGGGAACCAGAAGGAACTTTACTTAAGCACGCAGTGGGTCTGAGGACCAGAGGGGGAGGAACGGTTTACTTTCTCTGGGTGGGGGAAATCATTTTCTGAGTGTCCTGTTCAGCGGATCTGTCAGTATAAGGTGGTGCCTTTGTAGTGTCTAGGGAATAGGCCACAACGCTTTAGGTGCCTCTGAGAGGACACAGTGTTAGTTAAATTTTGCGCACACCATACTGTACAGTGGCTGACATACTACGCTTGATGGTTTAAGGGCACCTCGCCACAATCCCTAATCCTCGTTTACCTTTGCTCAGTCTCTCTGGAGATCACTGTCTCAGTGCTAACTTACCCTTCATGTACTCCCTGACTACTATTTAGCCAGTATAGGGAAACGGGTGTTGTAAGATCGATATGGGAACAGTCTAAGGAAACATTTACACTGTCACCCCTTTTCATACAAAATCTAGATCTGATTTCCACCCTTCTGTTTTAATTGTTTTTAGTGGTTTCAATAATTAATTCCCTTCTAATCAATGAATTTTAGTAGATGAAATAAAAGTTACTTTTTATGATGTCTCTTAATTAGTCCAAGCCGCAGGCTCAAGTACATTCCCATGTTCACAACCAGGCACCATGCACTTTCAAGAATTGAGTCACTATGAATTGTCTATAAACGCACTTTATTCAATTTTGTTCTGATAATCACAGAAGATATTACAGGATTGATCACAACATGAACACAACAATTTATTTAATCATTTAAATTCCTAAGTTGATCGCCTCAGGCAGGCAGACACTTTGTTTAACACAAGGGTAATTTAGGATTGTGCGACGTTATATACTCCGCTTTCTGTCTCTTCTCTTGAGCACCAAACCAACTGTGAGAAACTAACCTTTTATATTATTGAGGGTGCTTCCCCTCCTCTAATCTTGGGGTTACCAACTCTCTTTTGGACCTTGTAATAACTAACAATACTGAACTCATCATTTGTGTGGGTAAGCATTTAGGGAATAGTGATCATAACATGGTCTCCTTTGAGATTCTGTTGCAGAAGCAATTCTATAAGGGATTAACTAAAACACTAAATTTCAGACGTGCAAACTTTGACAGTATAAGGGCATATCTGCAACATATCAAGTGGGAAATGCTTTTCACAGGGTTAAACACAGAACAAAAATGGGAAGTCTTTAAAATGCTGCTCAATAAATATACTTGTCAGTATATTCCACTTGTAAGCAAGGAACGTCGGTGCAAAGCAAAACCTTTTTGGTTCAATAGAAGCATTGGTGTTGAGGTTGGTAAGAAAAGACGTGCTTTTAAGGCTTTCAAGTTAGCTGGTACAGCCGAAACATTTATAAGGTACAAGGAGGCCAATAAATCATGCAAAGAAGCTATACGGCAAGCTAAAATTGATATAGAAAAGGATATTGCAGCAAGCAGTAAAAAAAAATCCAAAATTATTTTTTAAATATGTTAATAGTAAAAAAAATGAAGCAGGAAGGGGTGGGACCCTTACTATCAGAGGGGGGGTCAGCTGGTTGATGAAAACAAAATAAAAGCGCAGATTCTGAACTCATATTTTTCATCTGTCTACACAAATGAGGAACCAGTAAGTGAAGGTTTCCTTCTTAACAGTACCAAATTCTAGTAATACAACTAATGATGCATGGTTCACACATGATGAAATTCAAAAGAGACTAGAACATGTTAAGTTTAACAAAGGTCTGGGGCCAGATGGTATTCATCCCAGGGTAATTAGAGAGCTTAGCTCTGTGATTGCCAAACCTCTTTACTTAATTTTTCAGGATTCATTGAGATCTGGCATAGTGCCGAGAGACTGGCGAATTGCTAATGTGGTGCCTCTATTCAAAAAAGGATCCCGTTCTCAGCCTCAAAACTATAGGCCAGTTAGTCTTTTTGAAGGGTTAATAAAGGATAAGATACTGGACTTCATAGCAAATCATAATACTATGAGTTTGTGCCAGCATGGTTTTATGCGTAATAGATCTTGCCAGACTAACTTAATTTCTTTTTATGAGTAGGTAAGTAGAGACCTCGATTCTGGGATGGCAGTGGATGTGATTTACTTAGACTTTGCTAAAGCATTTGATACAGTGCCACACAAAAGGTTACTGGTTAAATTAAGGAATGTTGGCCTGGAACATATTATTTGTACCTGGATAGAGAACTGGCTAAAAGATAGACTACAAAGAGTGGTGGTAAATGGAACATTTTTCTAATTGGACCAGTGTTGTTAGTGGAGTACCGCAGGGCTCTGTACTAGGTCCCTTGCTTTTCAACTTGTTTATTAATGACCTGGAGGTGGGCATTGAAAGTACTGTTTCTATTTTTGCAGATGATACTAAATTGTGCAGAACTATAGGTTCCATGCAGGATGCTGCCACTTTGCAGAGTGATTTGTCTAAATTGGAAAACTGGGCAGCAAACTGGAAAATGAGGTTCAATGTTGATAAATGCAAGGTTATGCACTTTGGCAAAAATAATTTAAATGCAAGTTATACACTTAATGGCAGTTTCCTTAAATGAGAAGGATCTAGGGGTCTTTGTAGATAACACGTTGTCTAATTCTAGGCAGTGTCATTCTGTGGCTACTAAAGCAAATAAAGTTCTGTCTTGCATAAAAAAGGGCATTAACTCAAGGGATGAAAACATAATTATGCCTCTTTATAGGCCCCTGGTAAGGCTTTATCTGGAGTATGCAGTGCAGTTTTGGACTCCAGTCCTTAAGAGGGATATAAATGAGCTGGAGAGAGTGCAGAGATGTGCAACTAAATTGGTTAGAGGGATGGAAGACTTAAATTATGTGGGTAGGAGGGGCGTGGCTACAGAGTGAGATGGCTGCCTGATCCTTCTGCTCTGTGTGAGACACTGATCACAGCGGCCCACAGCGACTTCCACAGCACCCATCCAGCGCCCAAATTGAAGGGGATTGCTTCAGGAACACCATGGACTGGAACAAAGTGAAAAGTAAGAGAAAAAACAGAAGCCCCAAACCTAGAAAGCTTTTGAATTCCTTCTCCCCAGAAATCCAAGATGGCCACCGATATGAGGACAGGGGACAGACATCTGCAGCATCACGGATTCCTGTGAGCCTGAATAGATTTTCTTCACTAAACCCTGGCGTTTTGACCCCTGAGGGAGAGAACTACAAGCATGATGAAGCTGGAACTGCTTCTCCAGACACTCCGACGTCCAGGAGCCCCGCAAAATCCAGGCTGAGGACTGAGGCTCCGGAGATTCAGGTAGGCCCTGATGTGACCAAATCATCCCCAGACGTTAGTCACCCAGACCCCTTACAAGACATCCCAGCAACTGACCAGCCGCTAACCCTGGCCCTGATGAAGGACCTTATGTTGTCCCTGAGAAGCGCTTGGCAAGCGGACCTCAAAGCCCTGGCAGATACTTTTGCCACAGTCACCATGGCTACTGATAAGAGAGTCACCGCCATAGAGAACAAGCTGAGAGATGTGACTACAGCACACAATGAGGTAGTGGACTCCTATGATGAGATAGCAGACAACATGAAATGGCTGAAAGAAAAACAGGTAGATTCTGAGGACAGAAACAGGAGAAACAATATCAAGATAAGGGGGGTCCCAGAAAGCGTAACAACAAATGAGCTGAGAAACTATGTTGGGGACATGCTCAAGACCACTCTACCTGCGACCTCTGACATTGAGAGGATCGTGGACAGGGTCCACAGGCTACCTAAACCTGCTTATCTTAAACCGCATGTACCCCGGGACGTCATAATGAGAGTGCACTTTTATCATGTCAAAGAGGCCTTCCTTGATACCACCAGGAGAGGACAGAAACTTCCTAAGCCATATGATGATTTGATTCTCTACTCTGACCTCTCTCAGACCACACTCAAGGCCAGAAGGGAATTCTCCACTGTGACTGCAACTTTAAGAGCCTATAAGATGGAGTACTCATGGGGGTTCCCAACTAAGCTTAAGATGACGAGACAGGGTATTAAATACGTGTTCAACAGCCCACAGGAAGGTATGGAACAGATTGCAAAGTGGAAAATGAAGGTGACTGTCCCTAGAGATAGAAGATCCAACCTGCCCATGGATACCACACCTGAACTTGAGGAAAGCCAAAAATCCTCTGCTGCAACTGGAGGAACTTGAACTGAGGGACTCTCAGTGTTGTACCACAAACTTTCCCCTCCCGTAGAACTTTTCTCCTTCCTTTTCTTCCTTTTAACACCTTTAGGAAGAGGAGAACTGTTCGGATACATAGTCCACGGCCGTGGACTGTGATCTGGTTTTGTGTTGACCTCTGACCTATAGAGGTCATCAGTTTTTCTTGTTTTTGTTATTTTTGTTGGATTCCTAATTTTGAGGTCTCTTAGACTTCTTTAAGGTTTCTTTGTTTTTTGAAGTTTCCTTGCCGCTTTTAGGCCCTTTGATGCATATGGGTTTTATGGCATCCTTAGTGGTGTCAGAGAAGTCAAAAACTTTCTTGACGCTATTGTTGCTTTGGTTTCTTAAAAAGTTTCTTGTTTTAAGCTTCATTTTTTCCCTTGGGAATGTGAGAAATGGACAATCTGAACTTTCACAGGTTTTGAACAATCCAACTTGCTGTTGTTGTTTTCATCCAGATACGGTAATGTGTCAATGCAATGAGTTTGCGTATTATCATTATACATATGTTTAGAAAACTTAAAATTTTGTCATTGAATGTAAGAGGAGTGAACTCTCATAGAAAAAGGTACCTGATACACAAACTTGTTAAAGAAAAAGGAGTTGATGTGGTTTGTTTACAGGAGACTCATCTGAATGATGAGGGGGCCTCCAAATTCAAATTACACAAATTTTCAAAAAATTTTTCACTCTAACCTAACAAAAAAGAAAAGGAGTGGAGTTTGTGTGGCGGTCGGGATTCTTCAGGTATTGAGATAACAAAAACGTATAGCAGCAACGATGGGAGAATGATAATTCTAATTGGCAAAATTGATAATCAAGAATATACTATAGCAAATTTGTATACACCAAATAGAAACCAAGTTAGCTTTCTAAATAAAAAATTAAGACAAATTGAAAAGGTAACTAAAGGTCATCTGATAATTGCTGGTGATTTTAATTCAGTAGCAGATCCCATTGTTGACTGTTCCTCGATTAGAAAGAGACCTCCGACCTCCCTGCAACCCACTCTATTGAAATACGAGCTCTACGACACTTGGAGATGTATGCACCCAGGAGAGAGAGATTTTACCTTCTACTCGTCGGTGCATAGATCCTACACTAGAATTGACTATTGTTTAATGGACAGGTTTACACTCCCCTTATTATTCAATATTGAAATTGGTACCAGTCATGGTCAGACCACTCACCCTTGATAATACAAATCCAAATTCAGGGTTCCCCACCACCAACCTATATGTGGAAAATGAACAAAATGACACTTCACTCTGAGCACTCAGCCCCAATAATAAAAGAGAAAATAGAGGAATACTTTAGCCTAAATGATACTAATGCAATATCCAAAACCACACTTTGGAATGCCCATAAGGCATTTGTTAGAGGAGTCTTTATACAGCAAAGCTCTATCCTTAAAAAAAAGAAAAAAGAAAAAACAGATGGAATTCTAGAGGAGATTAAGACAATAGAAAAGGAAGTGTACACTAACAAAAAAACATCTATGATCCCACAACTAGAAGAGAAGAGAAAAGAACTTAGTGAATTAATGTTCCAACAATATGATAAGTGGCAATCCATACTAAAAGAAAACTGGTATGTTCATAGAGACAAAGCAGGCAAAATTATGGCACGTAAAATAAAGGGCCACAGGATAGCTTACAGAATCTATAAACTTAAACACCCTAGATCTGGTCAAGTGGTACACCACCCAACAGAGATAGTGAATGCACTGGCAAATTATTATGAGTCCTTATACAACTTGAAACAACAGCCAGATACCCATCAACCCACCCAAAAAGAGATAGATAGTTATCTAGAAAATATAACACTACCATTCCTAGATGACTTTGAACAAAAGCAAATCAATATCCCCTTTCAGAAAAATGAGGTAGAAGTAGCAATTAAGACTTTGAAGAGAGACAAGGCCCCAGGTATAGATGGATTTTTGAATGATTACTACATCAAACATAGAAGCATATTAATCAAACCGTTAATAGAGATGTTCAACGAAGTTGTTAAAGTAGGTAAATTTCCCCAAGAATCTCTGTCAGCAATTATCTCAGTAATCCCCAAAGAAGACAAAGACTTAAGTGATCCAAGCAGTTACCGGCCCATCTCCCTATTGAACACAGATCTTAAAATATACGCCAAAATCATAGCCAACAGACTAGCCCCATTAATTCCCCAATTAGTAAATATTGATCAAGTAGGATTCGTTAAAGGTAGAATGACTAGTGATGCTACTAGAAAGGTGCTAGCACTTTTGCATGAATTAGGCCTCAGTCGAGGGCCTTCTCTGTTTGTCTCTTTGGACGCAGAGAAGGCATTTGACAGGGTCAATTGGACATATTTGTCTACTGTCTTACGAAAATTTGGGTGTTCTGGTTACCTGCATAAGGCCATAATGGCACTATATACTGAACCATCAGCTAGGGTACTATCTTCAGGTTCTTTATCCAGTCCCTTTACAATTACGAATGGCACACGCCAAGGTTGCCCCTTGTCCCCTCTGATTTTTATATTGACATTGGAACCTTTAGCACAGAGAATCAGGGATAATAACCTGATACATGGAGTTAAGCTTGGTGATCTGGAAGTTAAATTAGGCTTATACGCTGATGATATTCTATTATATTTACAAAATCCCACAATATCACTCCCAAATTTAGAATTAGAATTTAATAATTTCTCCAAAATATCTTACTATAAATTAAACAAAAATAAAACAATGGTTTTACCTTGTAATCTAGACTCAAAAACAATTACCTCCCTTAAAAATATATGTTCTTATTCCTGGTCAGAAAAATCAATTAAATATTTAGGCATATACATTACCCCCTCCATATCACAAATATACAAGGAAAATTTTGAACCGTGGATCTCTAGGTTGAAAACACAGTTGGAAGCACTTACAAAGATGGAATTTTCGTGGTTGGGAAGAGTGGCAGCGTTCAAAATGATGATCCTCCCCAAATTATTATATCTATTTAGGAATCTCCCCATCAAAGTACCCCCAAGATTTTTTCCCCCATTACAAAATTTACTTAACAAATTTGTTCTTTTTAACAAGGCCCCTAGGTTTTCTTACAAAGTTCTGACACTACATGCCTCTAATCTGGGTTTTGGAGTACCAAACCTAGAACTATATTACAAAGCTACAGTCCTGGAACAGTCCAGAGGGATTTGGACAGGTGAGTTGAGCAAACAGTGGATTGAGTTGGAGCAGAGACACAACCCTAGTGTTCCTTATAAGAATCTACTAGAAACAAAACTAACATGGAAGACTAATACTAAAGTTTCAAATACAGTAATAGCTAATACTATAAAAACATGGCAAGAATTAGTTAAGAAGTGCTCAGATGAACCACTGGCATCTGAAGTCTCGGTTCCTTTAAATAACTTAATGTATGTAATGAAAAAAGTCTCTTTAGATAACTGGACTGAACTGGGACTTAGCTCAGTTGATAAATTATTCCAGGACTCGGAGCTTAGGCCTTTTGATGAACTTGTTCGGCAATATGGTCTACCTAGTTCAGATGTACATAAATACAACAAAATCCAAAAATACTTTAAAACGCACAATCCTATATCAATTAAACTTCCCCCTCCGATAAAAAAGTTATTATCACCTGAGAATTCACACCTGAAAGGTACTGCTCTCTTTTACCGAACATTACTAAATAATCAAAAAGGAATACCCCATAAGCAATTAGATAGATGGCAGGAATATCTTAAAGAAGATATAACACAAGAGGATTGGGAACTTGCTATGAGGACATTAAAAATGTCGTCCCGCTGTGTCTCTCACCATGAGAATCTGCTTAAAATGTTATGGAGGTGGTATATGACCCCAGACAAGATCACCAGGTTTGACCTCAGTGCTTCCCCACTATGCTGGAGAGACTGTGGTATGGAAGGAACACTGGAACATGTGTTTTGGGAGTGTCCTAAGATTCAGGACATGTGGAAGGAAGTGGAGAACATACTAAAAAGACTTCCAGTTAACCTATCTCATATTCCTCCTCACATGGCTTTGTTACACCTGAAAGTCATTGACTTACCACCAAGAGAAAGATTTATTCATAACCATGTTTATGTCTCCACTAGAATCCTATTAGCAGAAAATTGGAAACTGAATTATATCCCAAAAATTGAGGAGATAATAAAAAGGGTAGAATTTAATCTTTCTGCAGAAAAGGCGTGGGCAACAAAAATTGGATCTCTAGATTCATTTATGGCTAAAATTAGAATGTGGTCATTGGTTTATCCTGAAACAAAATTATTCATAGATTTAATTGGTTAGTTGTTCTATCTACTATCCTCTTACATATGTATGCATGTATATTCGCCGACTCTGGATGATACTGCTAGAAAGAAGAAGATACTTTCTCACAATGGTTGTGTTATAAGTTACTAATGCAACAAATATGGTTTACAGCAAATTAAGTGTAGTTTTAGTGTAGTTTAGTTGTAGATGTAGTCCTTTTTTTTTTGTATTGTATGTCACTTTGGGTAATTCACAAAATAAGTATAAGAAAAAGCTCTGGTTCACTTAAAACTTAAATTTATTTCTCTGGAATACTTTATATAAGGATTGATACAAAGAAGGTGATACCGGAAATAGAGTAAAATGTATTCTGAGATGATACTTTAGCTTAAAGACTATTACAATGTTTTATTTTTGATTATTATATTCTACTTGGACTTCTTAGTTTTTATGGTTCGAAAAGGCCTGCAAGGAGACAATTTGCTTTATATAAACCTAGGCCTAGTTTCTTTCTTTATACAAGAAATACTGTGTCTTTAACTATGTTATCTTAAAATGCCGTATATGTTATTAAGCATTTAAGTAAACAAGGCTATGTACATTATATATATATTGACTTTTATGCAAAGTCTGTGTTGTAAAATTTAAAAATTGCCCAATAAAAAACATTGAAATTAAATTATGTGGGTAGACTGTCAAGGTTGAGGTTGTTTTCTCTGGAAAAAAAGGCGCTTGCGAGGGGACATGATTACACTTTACAAGTACATTAGAGGACATTATAGACAAATAGCAGGGGACCTTTTTACCCATAAAGTTTATCACCGTACCAGAGGCCACCTCTTTAGACTAGAAGAAAAGAACTTTCATTTGAAGCAACATAGGGGGTTCTTCACAGTCAGGACAGTGAGGTTGTGGAATGCACTGCCGGGTGATGTTGTGATGGCTGATTCAGTTAATGGCTTTAAGAATGGCTTGGATGTTTTTTGGACAGACATAATATCAAAGGCTATTGTGATACTAAGCTCTATAGTTAGTATAGGTATGGGTATATAGAATTTAATTAAAAGTAGGGAGGGGTATGTGTATGGATGCTGGGTTGGAGGAGTTGAACTTGATGGACTTTGTCTTTTTTCAACCCAATTAAACTAAGTAACTATGTAACCTTAGTTGCAAACACACAACCCACATATTGACTGGGTAACAGGGGAGGTTCTTCGTTGGGATTTAAAATGTCAGGGGTCCTGCATTCCTCCGGTGGTAGCAACTATATCTTTAGTGGGTTTACCTGCAGCTTACACACATTTTGCAGATGTCTTTTCTAAGAGAGCCGCAGAGACCTTACCCCCACATAGGCAGTATGACTGTCCAATTGACCTCATCCCTGGGTCAACTCCCCCTCGAGGTAGAACTTACCTCTTTCCTTGCCCGGAGCCCAGGCAATGAGGGAGTATATTCAGGAAAACCTTGAGAGGGGTTTCATCAGACCCTTTAATTCCCCTGCTGGTGCAGGTTTTTTTTTTTTGGGAAAAAAGATCGTGGTCTTCGCCCTTGTATAGCCTACAGGGGTCTTAATAAGATCACCATAAAAAATCGTTACCCCCTTCCTTTGATTTCCGAATTGTTTGATCAAGTTAAAGATGCAAAGATTTATTCTAAACTTGATCTTAGGGGGGCTTACAACCTCATCCGTATCAGAAAGGGGGATGAGTGGAAAAGTGCCTTTAACACCAGGGGTGGTCACTACGAGTATTTGGTAATGCTGTTTGGTCTTTGTAACGCCCCCACAGGAATTTGTTAATGACATGTTCCGGGACCTGTTGGGGATATTCGCAGTGGTCTATCTAGATGACATTCTATTTTTTTCCCACAACCTATCTAATCATCGTAAACATGTTCAGGAAGTTTTGCTTAGTTTAAGGAGAAATAACCTCTTTGCAAAACTTGAAAAGTGCACCTTCAAGGTGTCTTCGGTTCAATGTTTGGGGTTCAATATCTAGAAAGGTCTAGAAATGGACCCTGGGAAAGTTAAGGGCATAATTGAGTGGGCTCAGCCTCTTTCTTTATGTGCTACCCAGAGGTTCTTGGGATTTGCCAACTACTATCGGCAATTTATAAAGAATTTTTCCCTGATAGTAGCCCCAATCACTGACTTAACAAATATAAGGTGCAGATCCTAGCATGTGGTCCCCTGAGGCTATTCCAGTCTTTGAATTCCTCAAGATGGAATTTGTGTCTGCCCCCATTCTTCGTCACCCTGACACCACTCTTCCTTTCATTGTAGAGGTTGATGCCTCAGAGGTTGGAGTAGGGGCAGTCCTTTCTCAAAGGCATCCGATAACCAACAAGGTGCACCCCTGTGCATTCTTCTCTAAGAAATTTTTGCCTGCGGAGGCTAACTATGATATTGGGAATAGAGAACTGTTGGCTATCAAATGGGCCTTTGAGGAATGGCGCCACCTGTTGGAGGGTGCTAAACATGTGATAACGTTCTTTACTGACCACAAAAACCTGCTATATATTGAGTCTGCCAAACAGTTGAACCCTAGGCAGGCAAGATGAGCCCTGTTTTTTACACGCTTTAACATTTCCCTTACTTACAGGCCAGGTTCCAAGAACACTAAGGCATATGCACTCTCCCTGAGTTTTGAATCCAACTCGTCTGACTCTGGTGAGTGCATCCCCATCATCCCTAGTGAATTAATTGTGGCAGCTCTGGGATCAGACCTTGCCACATTATTATCCTCAACGCAGGCTTCTGCTCCGGTAGAAACTCCCTCTGGGAGGTTATTTGTACCTGAGGATCTCAGGGATCAGGTTTTGGGTGAAGCCCATAATTCCAAAATGGCAGGACATTCAGGCATCTCCAAAACAATATCTCTTATGTCTCGAAAAGGTTTGGTGGCCTTCCTTTAAGCAAGATGTTAAAAATGTTGTCAATTCTTGCCCTGTCTGTCAGAGGTCTAAATCCTCTAGGAATTTATCACAAGGTTTGTTGAGGCCACTGCCTATTCCTGATAAACCCTGGTCCCATCTTTCGATGGATTTCATTGTTGATCTTCCCCCGTCTCAAGGGAAAACTGTGATTTGGGTGGTGGTGGATAGGTTCAGCAAAATGAGCCACTTCATTTCCCTCCCACACCTCCCTTCTGCCAAAAATTTAGCTGAGTTATTCATTTCCAATATTTTTAAGTTACATGGTTTTCCGGTCAATATTGTTTTCGATAGAGGGGTACAGTTTGTTTCGAAATTTTGGCGAGCATTCTGCTCTCTGGTGGGGATTGAGTTGTCTTTTTCCACCACATATCACCCCCAAACTAATGGTCAAACCTTGGGCAGAGTTTGCACTAATAATGCTACTCATTCCTCCACTGGGGAATCTCCGTTCTTTATTGTCTATGGTTTACATCCCAAAGCATTTTCCTTTTCTGATTCTGTGTCCCATCCAGTCTCGTACACTACCTGCTTTTTGTTTCT
The DNA here is from genome assembly GCF_017654675.1 of Xenopus laevis. Lineage (NCBI taxonomy): Eukaryota > Metazoa > Chordata > Amphibia > Anura > Pipidae > Xenopus > Xenopus laevis. The sequence goes on from NC_054372.1 coordinate 87,735,337, forward strand.
GTTGTGCAGTTGGAAATACAGAAGCTTTCTATATACCATGACCATTCTATTTATGTTGTATGTCTTTTTAATGTTCATAAATATCTTGTAGTTCTAATGGAAGGGAACTGGCAAAGGAATATTGCATGTTGATGAATTATTTAGGAAAATATATGTTTCCCAGGTACCTGTTTTATGTCCATTGGTGCAGTGTTTAGCTTTTATAAAGCTTTTCTTTACCTAGTATAAGTGATTATACACGAGCATGGACTTGCTTTCCTAGCAAAATGCAAATTCAAAGCCAGCATCAAATTGCTTCAAAATTAAGCTCTTATCATGTGCTGTTGGGAAAATCAACATTGACTTTCTGAATGAAGCATAATGCACAGCTGTTTCTTCATTGATATTAATTTTCATTATTCTATCGAAAAGGTTGAATGCAATTACTAATAAGCAGAATCCTAAATAGATTATTATTCTTCAAAGAAATATATGTTTATTTTTAGCTATGCTATACCTTAAATTTGTTTATTGTGATTTATGTTATTAGCCCCATGGACCCCTCCACCATCTTCGTGGACCTCCCCTCAACCCCCTCTGGTGCAAAAAAGGTGAGCGCAGCAACAGCAAGCCAGGATCGCCCCTGTGGCCACTGCTAGCTCCAGTCAAAAGAAATTTGCGATCACTGCTAAATTTTAAACCATTAGGCAGGGTGTCATGAGGCTGTGAAAACAAAATTATTCAAGCTGGCCAACTATGTCAAAGTCATCCTTGATCAGGCCAGTCCTACACTCACTTTCATCCGATTTATTAAGAATTCTGCTAAGCGATTGTCCACCACTGGGATCACCTGACTGTAGCTGGAAATGATAGGAGCTACAACATGGAGCTGACCAGTCATATGCTCATAGATAATAAAACTCTGGAATAGTGTAAAAAATAATGTTTTTTTTGCTTGTTTTTTTTTTTCAAATGAGTGATATTGTGTATGGATATAAAGGTGTAAGCATATTGATAGTGTACATTGCAAAAGTTGTGATTTTGTGTTAAAAATGCTTATCTGTTTGAAAAATGCCTGGTTGTCGGCTTTCCATATACACTACGTTAAAGAACTGCCAAATATATTCTAGCATAAATATTTAGATTAATATCTTGCAGTTGTCAGCATTCTTTCTGATATGTACAGGTGCAATATTTTGAAATGTGTTAGCAAGTTTTCCACATTCCTTACAAAAATCAGCTAGTTTAAATGGAAATATGTAAACTGGTTTACTGGTTTACAAGCAGTTAATACACACGTAATTATAATCAATTTTGTTCTTCAGTTATAATCATGAAAAGGCCCCCCCCCCAAATTGGACTTAATTGAACAGTTAACAGTCCTATATATACAAGTTTAGAAGCAATAGAATTAATAGAATATACCTCTGAACTGCCCCTGCATTAAAAATCTAAATCTAAATGAGTTGCTCATATATCAATAGCATTGGTAGTTAAACTTAAATCCAAACCATCTGGGCTATTTGCGTCTTTAAAAAAAGAATATAGGGATATTTTGTTTAAATGTGTGCCAGTTAACAATGACTTAATACTAAGGCGTAAAAGAATAATAGGAAGTAATGTCTGAATTACTTTTTTTTACAGCAAACATGATATGCCAGGTGTACTGTATTGGTTAATGTCTGCAAGTAACGTTAGGGTCTATGTCAGTTTTAGCTAATTAGGTATGGTGTTTCTATACTATTTGCACTGGACCTTGGTGTTCATGCAAATGTTTGTTCAGTAGGAGCAGTGATTATTACATTAGGACATAGGGCATTACTGGAAAAGTTGCTTTAAAATATTTTAGAGACGTTTCACCCTGCTTAGTGAATCACCCAACAATCATACAACATCTAAGATTTTCTTAAAAGGAACATTCGGGTTTGAAACCTGGCATGGCTATGAACCCCTTCGGATGCAGAACTTTGCGAACATGGCCTTGACTATGGCCTTGATAAACTTTTGAAATATCCATTCCCAGACAGTAAATAATGATTTGATAAACTAACCTGATGTAAGTGCACTAGGTAACATAGTAAGTTAGTTTGCAAAAACACGTTCATCAAGTTCAAGCTTTTAAATCTATATATAACTTGTAGAACTGCAAGTTGATCCAGAAGTGCTCCATAACTTGCAGATTTGCTAAACCTGGCTGACCAAAGGTATATAGCCCTCTTCTGCTACTGCAAGAAATCTAGCACTGATTTCCCTCTTTGTGGCGCTACCCTGTGTCTCCGCTACAGGGGAGAGCAAGTACACTATAAAATGGCGTGCCTGAGGACAGACTGGGCTGTAATACCCCTCCACAATCATACACAGGGATATGGTTGAAAGGTTTTTTTGTAGAACACTGTAACTTTCAAAGTAAAGGGTTGTTGGTGGTCTGTACAGCTGTACCAATACTTGATAAAGGGTATTGACCCGAAACATGTCGTTTAACCACAACCTGGAAGAAAAGTTTTGCAGAGATTCTGCTGGAGTTCTCCTTCCATTTCTTATTATTTTTTCATTATGAACACTGTAAATTTAAATAACAGATATGTGTATCTCTTCACAGTCTCTCTTAGGTGGGTGCTGTTTATAGTCACACAAATATTCATCAAGTGCAGACTCACAACCTTAAGGATAAGTGTTCACAACACCCCTGAGGTAGCATATGCCTGCCTTTTAGTGCACAATCCCCACTGAAGGTGGATCTCACATGGATCCTACGCTCCAAGGATCTGTCTATCCCTGAGCCTAACCGCAAGTCCCTAATATGAGGGCCTTGTCACCACAGGGTACTAACTCTTCTAGTATCCTTGTGGGAGCCTCTGGCTGCTCACTAAATAACTCCTGATCCTGTCTTTCACTCCTAGAGTGACTACTGCCCTTGCACTTACTTCGAGAAAAGACAGCAAGAAAAATTATATATATATATATATCTATCTATCTATCTATCTATCTATCTATCTATCTATCTATCTATCTATCTATCTATATATATATATATATATATATATATATATATATATATATATATATATATATATATAGACAAATACAAGATTCCTCTGCACTCAACCCATTATCAATATATTTAAGACAGAGACATTTTGTGCATACTGCTACTGAAAAATGCCTTACCCTTTAAACAAAACAGGGATTGTTTGTCCATATATTGCAATATATTTAAGCTGGCCAACTACGTCAAAGTCATCCCATATCTGGCCAGTCCTATGCTCAATTTTCATCTGATTCATTAAGAATTCCATGGTTTAATCATACATTTTATAAAAGGGACGAATACGTTTTACCTGCAACTCACTAGCTGCTTCCAAAGTAAAACTCCCAAACTTGGCTGCCCTTCTACTAGACACCAGTGGGATCACCTGACTATAGTTGGAGAGGGTGGGAGCTACAACATGGAGCTGGTCACTGCTCTTGTAGAACTATAACAAACAAGGGAAAGTTGTGCTCACCACTAGTTTTATATATATATATATATATATATATAGTGCAGTAATTTTTTACTCTCTTTGTAACACGTTTTTGTGCTCCACTTTCATTATTTGCTTAAAAATAAAGTACAGTGATTCTCTATAGGGCCTGGAACAAAGGAAGGTTCCAGAATAGGTGAAGTAAGTGCAAGAACACCACAAAAAAAGATTTTTCAATTTTTATGAAGTCTAAGTGACAAAACGCATCAGGCGGAGCTCAGTGACGTCATCCAGGAAGCACCCAGAGAGAAACACGCTGTAAGACACTTTGCCGGCATGAAACTGAGACACATGAAACTAACACAGCGGAGAAGGGAAGAGGGCTGGGAACTGGACTGATGAGTGTTTTTTACCTTATTTATGTGAGTGCAATTTTAAAATTATTAGAAAATAAAAAAAATATTTTACACTATCTATAGCACCTTTGTTCCTAGAGACTACAGTGGACAAGCTACAGGAGAGAGATGTTTTGTTGAAAGCCATATACTTATCTAAACGTTTGTGAGTACCCACCTTCTATTGGTGTATGAGTGGTTCTGAGCGATTTCAAGGGGAAGTCAACCCTATCTTACATTTCACAAGTGAATTTAAGTAGTTTTAAAGGGAAAGTTAACTCTATCACTACTTGTAAAAAAAAATACACTGGTGAAAGGAAAAACATTTTTTCTTTTTTAGCAAATAATATAAGGGGAGCACAAACATGTGTTACAAAGAGAGCAAAAAATTACTTTCCGGGCCCTATGGAGCACCACTGTACTTTCTCCAGCAAGACTGAGCACATGGAATCTTCCACTTTTATCTACTGGTCAGTCACTGAACTGCCAGCAGAATAGTTCCACACAGGAAAAGGAAACGGCTTCCTTTCTATAACTGAGGACTCATGATAAGGGCACTCCTAACTGACCCTTTGTTTTCAGCCATCCCACTGAACATAATTGTTACATTCCTTAAAGGGCATGTAAAGTCTACAATAGAATAAGGCTAGAAATGCTGTATTTTGTATACTAAATATAAACATGAACTTACTGCACCACAAGTCTAATCAAACAAATAATTTATGGTTTTAAAGTTGGCTACAGGGGGTCACCATCTTGTAACTTTGTTAAACATCTTTGCAAGACTAAGACTGTGCACATGCTCAGTGTGGTCTGGGCTGCTTAGGGATCGTCATAAACAAAGCTGCTTGAGTTCTGCATGGCTGGGATGTAAGGCGGGGGCTCCCCCTGTTGTTCATAAGTATGATTGTTTCCCTGCTCAAAAGTTAGGGACCATCTGACAATTCCTATCCACAGCAGTAAATGAAGGGAGAATTTCACTGCATACAGTCAGGTTTCTTATAAAAACGGTACACATTTTTTAATTAAAGTACATTGGAGATAGGTTTCTTTTTCATTAAAGAAAGTAAAAATGGGATTTTATTTTTTTGCCTTTACATGCCCTTTAATGAAACACCAGGAGCTAGTATTTATTCACATTTTATCAAATAAATAGGACCACAAGCCTCACCACAAGACAATATTCAAAGCCAGAATTCTATAAGAGATCGCTACTATGCTCTGCCATTCTTCAGAACAATGTCATTATATCCACCACTCAGTATTAGGCTGTCTCTATCTACAGAGATAGAGCTGCATCTCCTTCCATGAGAGAAGTTCAGAAGCCCTGCTGTGGGGCATGAGTCTGCAGTGTTTCTGATAGAAAATCCAAGTAGGCTGTCATCTTGCACAAGCAATAGTAGCGTTTGTATCAATCAACCCACCATGCAGTCACAGGAGAGACCTCTTTTCTACCTTTTCTACATTTACCTGTGCAGTACTCTGGCAAGGTCCTACCGCTGCTGTGACAAATAAAACTTAAAGTACTTATCATATATCCACTGCTTTGATCCAAAGGAAGGCAAATACCTCAGCCTGAAGCCAATGGCAATTATTCCTCAAGAGGAAAAACAATCCTTCCTGACCGGAATGGCGATCAGAAACATTCCCTGGATCAACGATTTCACATTCATTTAACATGAATGATACAATGCAGACTTCATGCTTATACGTCTTCACACTACTGTATAACAGTACTGACACCACGATATAAAAGTGCACGCAGGAAAGAATGCACATTTATTTATTAATAGATGATATGAGAACATAAAGAAGAGAAACTCCTGACATTTCACAAAATATGCAAAAAGAGGGGAGAGGGTGAGATGTTTCTACCTGCTCAGGAGAAAAGGAAGTGAACTGCTTCTTCCCCTGACATCACATCCCTCTCAGCCCGGCTTTCTCCTTCCTTAACTCACAACGGGTGACTTTACAGTGTGCATTCACTCTTAAGGTGTCAAAATGTCCTAGCAAGAAGTCTGTTTTGAAGTTTTAAAAATGGAGATCAATGAGCAGTATTGAGCTCAATATACAGTATTCTGGCCCATTCCATATGCTCCTAGCCAGCAATCACCATGAAGGAGGTATGTAGAAATTGTAAATGCTTTTTTTCTAGTTTGTAGTTCTAGTTCATAGTTTGTAGGGTCTACAAACTTTAAAAAAAAATAAACTTTGAGAAACTTGAATTAAATAAGCCACATCAATTTTACAACTCTTAAGGGAATATTTATTACGCTGTGTCAAAAACAGTGGGATAATACACCGCGCATTGCTCAATAAAAAAAGGCATAAAAAAACTGCCGAAAATTTTTGCATGGAGTGACTTTCACCTGAAGCAAAGTAAAAAAACGTAATGAAATCTGGCATTCGTATGGTGTAAAATTACACACACCTTGATATACTCGCTCTAATTTTACAGTTTCAGCTAATTTTATTTTACATAATAACTATGCCCCTTGTTCAAAAGTAATGCTTTAGCTTAGCTGTGGAAATATAGCTATATAGAACTTTCTTCTCCCTGGCCGCTCTCCTACCTGCGAGCAGGGAGGGAGGGTGCAAGCAGGTAGAGGAGTGAGGGCAAGGAATGAGCAGGCGGGGTTGCTGTATGCCGGGGGCCCTCCAAAGATTTTTTTTGTGGAGGGCAGCAGCACACACTAATTACATCAATGTCTGTTAGAACATCTTAACATATATTATAATGTCTACCACCATGTAAGCAAAATACATAACATTCAATGGGAACATGTTGCATGTGTTTGTGACCATAATGTAGAGCAGACTTTTCACTGCATATTTGGCAATTTGGCATTTACAGAGATGACCCTCTATGTTATCTGACAGAAGCCAAAAGTCTGGCAAAATAATAATAATATAAATTATGCCAACGTGAATGAAGATATATTTAGTAAAGGAGTTTTTTCAGACAGCCATTTATCATTTAGAGAGCTGAATATTTAGAGAGCTGAATGACTAATCAGATGTTTAATTACCAAGTAACAAGGGACCATTAAAAAAGTGATAAATGTACTTCTCTGGTTAACTATCCTATAACAAAAGCTCTAAAGGAACGATTGCATTTTGCATACAATGTACATCCACTAAGCCATAAACTAAAGGTTTTATAGACAAAACACTGAGCTTTCTGGTGATACACTTCATTGAAATCAAATTAGACATATCTAAACCAATAAGCTGTGAAGGAAAAATAAAGTCCCTTGTACCTAAATGAACTACAGTAACATAAGGGATAACATCAACACTTTATCAAATGCTTTTATGGTCAAAATCATTAGCAGTTCCCACAAAAATAAAAAGTGCTGTGATAAGCTCATCCAGGGAAGGGTGCTTTTCTACCAAATGAGAATAAAACTGCTTGCCCAGCTAAACTTTTATTCTATTCTATAAAAGAAAAGTCCAAGCAAATCACGTCAGGGCTTTCTGAATAATGATGTAATGAACCAACAGGGGATGTTTTAATAAAAAATATCAGTTAAGTGTTATGCAGATTGTGATGTTGGTTGTTGATGTAATTTTACCATGTGTATGTTTGTGCAAAAAAAGTTGTGAAAACTGTACCCAAACAAAGGTGAAATTTGAAGTGTTAGGATGAGTAGGACCAATTAAAAGGATATGAACATGAATCACACTGCCCTCATCTGCCTGTATAATATATACTTATATATTTATCATAAAATTATTTATTAGTAATGAACTGTGCTCTAACACTGGGTATATATACCATTTGTATTATATCAATCAACTAATTACATAGAGATAAGTGGAAACCCTTAGCTATACCAGTGATGAATTTAAAAAAATGCTAAAAATTCTAAAAAAAAACTGCTTTACCTAATCACGTGGGATAGTTCTAATACAGGTATTGGATGCATTATCCAGAAAGCTCCGAAGTATGGGAATGCTGTCTCCCATAAACTCCATTTTAATCAAATAAATCAAAATGTTATTTCCTTTTTCTTTATAACAATAAAAAAGTAACCTTGTACTTGAGCCTAACTAAGATATGATGAATCCTTATTGGAGGCAAAACAATCTTATTACGTAAATTATTTTTAGCAGACTTATGGTATGGAGATCCAAATTATGGAAAAAAATCCCTTATCCGGAAAACCCCAGGCCCCAACCAGTTACACCTGTAGAATCAGTGCACATGTTGCACAGAAATTAATGCTGATTACAGATCCTTTATGCAAAAAGATAAATGTACTGTTTTATAAAAGCCACTCTTTTATACAGGTATTCAAATTATTGTCATTTGTTATGTATTGCCAGAATAGTATTGCTAGTACAGTATTATGTTAAATTGCCTGTATAATGAATTACTTGTTTTTACTACTACAGTATCAGTATATGTTTAATAGTTTACAAACTTTTACATGATGCACCAGCTTCCATGTGCAGGATTAAGAGAATATTCCTTTTGTCTTCCAGCTCCCTGAAATAAATGGAATGACTTCTCTCTAACTCTGAATTCATTTTCATATATGCAACACTGGACTGCAATATCAGTGCGCTCAACTGCGCACGCGCAAAATTTTGCTCCAGCTCGCATGCGCGAAATGTGTGCGCGGATGCGCAGAAGAGCATTTATGCGCAAGAGACCAGCGGCAGTCGGGGAGAGACGGGACCGGACACGGGGTAGGCGACAGAGCAGGTATGTGCCTGGCGCCCCCTCAGCTTTGCACCCTAGGCACGTGCTTACTCTGCCTACCCCTAGTTCCGGCCCTGGCAATAATTGCAAAATGCTTGCATTGAAATGAAGTACAAACAGTGCAGTCCTTTCAAAATAAAATTTCTAGAAGCATCCAGCAATCTTAATAAAGGTAGGATATGTTTTAAATGGCTTTAAAGAAATAATGCAGTTACAAAAATATGATTATGAAACTGTGTTTTGGTAAAAAAAAGGTTTTAAATGAGAAATTGTGGCTCTAAAGGACAACCAGGGGGCACCAGTTGAATTCCATCCAGTTTCCCTGGATTCCCATCAGTTTGGGTAGTAAACACTATTTGTGCTGAGTTACAAATGATCTTCAGGTTGCCAAAGCCAAAGGACACTTCTCTATCCTTATCCTCCTTGACCTATCATCTGCATTTAACACGGTTGACCACTCTCTCCTTATGCAAATTTTGTATTCGCTTGGCATCCATAACCAGGCTGCATCTTGGCTCTCTTCTTACCTTTCTAACCGAACATCCAATGTCTCTTATGCTAACAAGGGACAGTAAGGGGCACATTTACTTAGGGTCGAATATCGAAGGTTAATTAACCCTCGATATTCGACCATCAAAGTTAAATCCTGCGACTTCGAATATTGAAGGATTTAGCGCTATTCGTTCGATCGAACGATCGACGGAATAATCGTTCGATTCGAAGGATTTTAATCCATTGATCGAACGATTTTCCAGAAATTGGCTAGAAAGCCTATGGGGACCTTCCCCATAGGCTAACATTGATGCTCAGTGGGTTTTAGGTGGCGAAGTAGGTGGTCGAAGTTTTTTTTAAAGAGACAGTACTTCGACTATCGAATGGTCGAATAGTCTAACGATTTTTAGTTCGAATCGTTCGATTCGAAGTCGTAGTCGAAGGTCGAAGTAGCCAATTCGATGGTCGAAGTAGCCAAAAAATACTTCGAAATTTGAAGTATTTTTTATTCTATTCCTTCACTCCAGCTAAGTAAATGTACCCCTAAGTGTCTGGGTCAACCGCACAGGCAGTTGAGTGCCCGGGAGACCCCAGGAGTGCCCCCAGACTACTCCCACCTTTACTATTTCTATTGATAATGCCAGATTTTGTGGGCAGGCACCCTTAGGCTGCGTGGCCCTAGGAACCGGCCATGCGGTCCTAGCACCCACCCACATACCCCCTCCCAGCGAGCACACCTGCACCAGAGCGCTGGGGAGCTGGGCTCCCCAGTGTTCCATGGAAAGCGGCTGGGCAGCATGTCACCCCTAATATTTTGCCACCCTAGGCCCGGGCCTTTGTGGCCTCACCCCAAATCCAAAATCTGTCCTGTCTTTTGATGGCATGCTCATTAACCCTATCAACTCAGCACGCTGTCTGGTGGTAATCTTTGACTCCTCTCTCTCCTTCTCTGATCATATTAACACTACTGTCAAAATCCGTCCCTTTCTTTCACGTGCTACGGCCAAGAAGCTCATGCATGCTCTCATCCTAGCCGACTAGATTACTGTAACCTGCTACTAACTAGCCTCCCGAATTCCCATCTCTCCCCTCTCCCTCTTGTTGCTCCTTATATTTGGAATACCATTCCTGAATCTCTCCAGAGAGAAACCTCCTTCAGTGTCTTTAAAACTAAATTCAAAAAATACTTGGAAGCACCTGGATAAAAACTCGAAACTGGCACTTAATCGGCAGTGTCACCCACTGTAACCTACAGCACTTCACATCCCTCTGAATTGTGTCTGAAAGTTACCCTCCCATTTAGACTATAAGACTTACAGGGCAGGGTCCTCTATGCACTTTATTGCAGTAGATGTGGGTTCTACCAATTTATTGTTTTGCTGTACAGTGCTTTGCCCTCATGGAGCGCTATACAAATAAAAATATACATACATACATACATACATGCATACATACTAATACTGAATACAACTTATAATGAATACATTCATTTTTATTGGACATTGACACTTTTCAGGTTCATATTTACAACATTTATAGGTTTTCAAACCCTGAAACATTACTTTCTTTAATATCTACCTTCAATTGTATCCATGGGTTTCCTCTGGTTACTCCAGTTTTTACCCCATACCCACATATATGCAGGTTATATAGTTACATATTTTTAGCTGAATTGAAAAAAGACCAAAATCAATCATGTTCAACCCCACCAAATGAATCCACATGTATACACAACAGCCTTTGATATTATTCTTACCCACGATATCAACAAAGTCTCTCTTAAAGGCATTAATAGAAGCTGCCATCATAAGTCAGGACATTTGAAAACCTCACTGCCCTTACAGTGAGAAACCACCTACAGTATGGTTTCTTATGCCTTATATCGCCTTCCAAAGACTTTATTTTTATTGTTACTCAAAGTTTGCTTCAAGGAGGTGCTGCAAATGTTTACCACCTGCAATTGACTTTATTAGTGATGGGACAGCATTTAGAGGACATTTGACATCTGCAATAGTGCAAATTTAAAGGTGGGTGACAAGTCTGCCTTGATAAAGGCCCTACTGTGGGCCCGAAACATTAGATACACAAGTTTATGTTAAATAAAATGACATAATTCACAATGGATGAAATGCTGGTCCAACTGAATAATATACAGTATGGAGCAGATTTATCAAGGGTCAAATTTCGAAGTAATGGGAGTTTTTTTGAATGCCCATAACTTTGAAATTCGAATACTAAAAGACCAACCGAAATTTATTAAAAAAATTATATTTTGCGGGTGAATAGGCTGTATTCGATTGTTCGAATGAAGTAAGATCGAATTCGAATTTAAAAAAAAACTCTGATTTTCAAAAATTACACCAATTGACTCCATATCAGTTCTAGGAGGTCCCCCCATAGGCTTAAACAGCAATTCGGTCAGGTTTTAGATGGTGAATGGTCGAAGTCTAAGTTTTAAAGAGACAATACATGATAAATTTTGATATTTGAATTTTCATTTTTTTTTTTAAATTGGAATCAAATTTGGACTATTCCCTTATCAAAGAACACAAAAATAGCTTGAAATTCAAATTTTTTTACTTCGAATTTTTACTTCGACCCTTGATAAATCTGCCCCTATATCTCAACAATCAAGGGTCTTGGTCAGCAAAATTAGTTGAACATGTGTTTACCTATAATTACGTTTTTACCATGCAACTGGGAAGTTGGAGGGAAACTGGGTTCTCACTTTGGGGCACATTTACTTAGGTCACAATTTTTGCTCTGGAAAGCTTTCATACTTCGCGCAACTACATCAGATGTAATTCTCTACCACTGAGAGGCAGATTTATCAAGGGTCAAATTTCGAAGTGCAAAAAACTTCGAAATTCGACCATTGAATAGGCTAGTTCAACATTCGAAGTCGAATTCGTAGGATTTTTAAGATCATACTGCGATCGTACTTCGAAGCGAATGATTTGAACGACTTAATCGTATGATCGTACAATTTCACAAAAAAATCCTTGGACTTTGTAAAAATTAGCCAAATACTGGCTATAGGTTCTAGGAGGTCCCCATAGGCTAACATAGCAATTCGTCAGGCTTAAGGTGGTGAAGTGTCGAAGTCAAAGTTTTTTAAAGAGACAGTACTTTGATTATCGAATGGTCGAATATCAAAGCATTTTCACTATGAATCGAAGTCGAATTTGGCCTATTCGATGGTCGAAGTACCCAAAAATATTCACTTCAAATTCACTTCGACCCTTAGTAAATGTGCCCCTAAGTGTATTCATCAAAATGCAATAATTTGTATCAACAAATGAACGCTGGCGTAATGCTCTAGCATTACTTTCTTCCTAGCGAAACTTTGTTAACATACTAACGCTTACAGGTATGTCAATTTAAATACGGCAGCTATATAAAGGTCTTGGGTCATATGTATGTATTTATTAGTGATGTTTATAAAATTGCTGGAAGTGGTCACTAATTATTAAAAATGTCCAAGGAGGCAAAATAAAGAAAAAAGAGATCCTCTATTGTCCTAAAAATGAGCCTACCCTAACACAAATGTGGCATGGCCTTCAAATTGTGAAAAAAGTATAAATCACAAATATTTAACAGTTACAACTAAACCCAGAATAAAATATGAAAAGGTAAAATTGTGGGTGGGTATTTGGTCAAAGTTGTTTTAATAAAATAATGAGAAAAATGTGTATTAGTAAATAACTGCCTAAGTGTATGCAGAGCCATACACAAAATGTAATGCAATAATGCACGTGCGTATCTTGACAGCGCTATATAAATAAATGATGATGATGATGATGATGATGATGAATACAAGAGATTGTGCCTGGTACCAAAACAACCAAGTACAAATGATTCCACGATAAATGACCCCCTTGTGAAGCTTAATCTCATCCAGGCATTGCGATGCACCTCCCACAATAAAGTCCAATTCACCAAAATTAACACAACTGCACATACATGTCATTGCAAATCGGGTACATTTTCAAAGACTGTCAGACCTCATTTTCGGCATTCAGCGTGACATGTGTGTTGAATTGAATGATGCAGGGTGCTGCAGAGTTTCTGCCCAGTCCAAAGGTGGCAGTAGCTCTAGGGTTCTCCTACATCAATAGGACAAGAATGCTAAATTCAGAAGGCACCAAGAGCAACTAAATAGAAGATCACGTAGCGTATTTTGATTCAAGTACCTTTAATGAAGGTGATGTTACACGCAACTGACTTCAGGGAAAGTGCAGGGACTGTTACTGTTACTCGGAAGTACACAAGCCCTAAAGACTGAGCATCCCCAAGCACAACTATATGGAAGTGCAAAGAGTGTATTATGTTAAGTACCTTTAATGAAAGTGGTGTTATGCACAACTGACTGCAGGGAAGGTAAAGGGACCGCAACTGCACTTGAGGACATACATGAGCTCTATGGTCTTAGATACCTAAATTGTAGCCTGTGAGAAATGAACAGAGACTGACACGACTGGATGCTGAGGGCGACGGCACCATACAATAATGCCTAGCATAAACACAGCGCTAAAGTTAATTTATTCTACTAGCAAAAGTAACTCCTCTTGAAAAACCATGGATTCTAAAATATGAAAACCCTCCAAGATAAGGTTTTATTAAAGTGATTATTTGTATCCGCAAGGTTTTTTTTTATTATTTCCTTTGTTTGGTGAAAGATTTCTTTAATAAAGACTCGATTCTAAAACATGTGTAAGTTTTATTTTACCTTGTAGGGCTGACAGACAAGTTTACAGAGTTCTGGAAATTAATTAAAGCCAGAAGACATGAGAGCAGTACGCAATCAATAGGGCTGGCTGTAAAATATAAAGATAGGTTTCCATAAAAATAACAAAGCATTTATTGGTTTAGTTTTACTACTTTCAATAACAAATACATATCTTGATTTTCATTAGCCATCTTATTGCAACTTGGAGAATACAATTTGTTATCATTCTTTCAATAACTAAAGCTTTGCAAAAGTCATTATTCAGAAATATTGGCTTTTCACGCCTTAGCTATTTTGTTTCATTGTCAACAGCCCAAGACTCTCAATAGGAAAAGCTGCTTAGCTCTGGCTCGGAAAAACATTTCTCTTTATTTCGAGGTACAATGAAACTAATAAAAACTGTCACTTTAACCTTGAAGTTTAGGCCAGCTATTACACCTGGGGAGAAATATTCAAGTTGATTGCAAAATAAACATTCTATAAAAAACCTTTGAAATATTGGTGTTTGAATTTCTTGGTGGCCTTAACTACCTTATTTAATATGTTAAAGTTGCTCATCTATGCATGACGCTTGCAAGGTCTACTGATACTTAAATCAAGATGACATTTCTGAAGTCACAGTGTTTTCAGAGTTAATAAAATATTAATTTTGTAAATCTTAAAAATGTACAAACAAGCCAGATATAATGCTATAGCAATCTTTAAAGACCTGAAAAGACAGTTTTTTCAAGTCTTTTTAAACATTAACATTCCGTATGACATCACTCTAACTGCTGGGCCATTGTCCAGGACACTCAATAACCGCACACTTGCATGTATTCCTGAAGGGGAAAAGTCTGTTAAGTTTCTTGGATCTTACATCTGCACATTCTCCAGGGAGTCATTAAATATCAGCTACAAAAAAACTCAGTTGTAACAATAGAAACAGCTGTTAATGGATCAGGCCCAAAATAATCTATCCCAAGAAATTATGAATGATCTTTCCAGTTTTGGAAGTAGTTTTTTATTGCTATGTCCTTGTTGCACATGTTTCAGTGGTTAGCTATTGTGTTTGGAAAGCACATAAGTCTAATGGAGTAAGTCATGTAAAAGATGAGCAGAGGTTGTGTAATTATATTATGTCTATTTATGTATGGGATTTTATGTTCCCTATATTTATCTGAATATAAATTACAGCATAGCATTGCTAGTGAAAGTCTCCTTCCTGCAAGCTGCTAAAATACTTAAAGTTTAATTCAAAGCAAAATACTGTTATTTTTTTATAAAGAAAAAAACTCTTTATTTATTATAGGTTTTAGTTTTTTTGCTGCTTTGATCCTATACAATTAACTCCTTGCTCTTTCAAAAAAATGTATTGCTCATGTCCTGGTAAACAAGAAAACTATGGCCATTGATTGATTTACATATAGAACAATAGTGTTAATACATCTGGTGCACACAATAATACCATTTTCCCGCTGCAATGAATTATTTCTTATGTGCAGTGTGCAAGCCTAATTAATATATAATAGCTCTTTGATTTGTAACTGTGCTAAATAATGAACCACTACCAGGATACTTGGAAATCTGACAGGGTTTGCAAAGAAAAGGTAATAAAAAGCAAGTGTGCAGTGGAGTGCTAGTAGTGAGAGGTTGCACAGCTTCATTGCAAAGTTGCAGGAGAGGAGGAGTGTGATCTACGACAGGGATAATTTCTGAATGCAATGCATGTGGAAAGTGCTAAAACGAATGCAAAATTCAGCAAGCATTGATGCCACTAACAAAGTTAATTGTTATGTTCATACACCTTGAGGCCAAAGCTCCCATTCAGCCTGGTCTGATGAAATAGCACAGTGTCTGACTTGGAACCAAGGGTCCACCAGAGAATCTGATATCAAGGGCACCAAAGCCCTAAAACCTTTCCATGGTAACTTTAATAGACAATATTCTGGCTGTGTTCTAGGTAACCCTGGAAGAAACTTCCAGGGTTCTCCTTGTAGGTTTCATACCTAAAGCAGTCTGTCAGTATCCACGGTATTGCTCTTGAGTATGACACAGCTTGTACTAGCTCCAAATGAATTGAACAATAGTGTTGTTATTAACACCATGTGTAGAGAAAGTGATGCTATCCCCACTGCAAAAACAGTGTACTACAACTTGGGTGCAATTTACCAAAGGAGACTCATTTGCATTTATATTGGTGCATCATGTATACATTTTGTGGAGAATTAAACATGGTAAAAAAAAACATAGTGATTTGTGTGAATATATACAGTATATACACATACATACTGTGACAGTGTGTTGTCTGGCATGGAAATATACAGAAGAGTATGCATTTAAAGGAGAGCTAAACACCCAATAATGAAACCCCCCACCCACTACCCTACATAATCCCCCCTCCCTGCTTACCACCCGCATAGGTGATTACCCCTGAAAGTGCCCCTAATTGTTTACTCACCTATAGGTTCAGAGTAAGCGCAGCGGGGCTCATGGGTGGCATCTTCCGGCTCTTCAGTATCCTTCGGGAAGTGAACGCCGAATAGGCACATGCATCGTTGGTGCAGTCTTCTGGTTCGTAGGAACTGTGCTACGCCAAAAGTGACGGAAATTGCCGAAGGGAAGGAAGAGGACCCCGAAGAAAAACAAAGAGCTGGAAGATGGTGCCCATGAGGTGAGTATTATTATTATTGGGGGAGTTGAGTTCTCCTTTAAGCTGCATGATATGGGCTGAAGGGGGGATGCCAAGTACAGAGAAGGTCAATATTCCCTCCCAATCAGGTAATTATGTGGCTGCTACTGCATGTAAATGGGATGTGCTTCGATGCCTATGGGCTCTTCCTGTGATGTCTGGAGGAGACATATCTTTCTTGTGTATCTGAAAGAGAGATAAAGTTCTGGCTGTTTCAACTGTGTGAGACTGGAAAGTTTTGTATGTTCCTGTTGAGTGAGAGCAAGCCTGACAGGACAAAGGGGCTCATGGAGCCTGAGACAGAGAGAGTGTCTGAGATCTTGACATGGATAACCAAAGGTGCCTGAGCTTGAGAGAGAAAGTAAGTGCCAAGGGTTCTGTGACTATGTCTGGACAGAGGCGGAGTGTTTTGGAGAAAGTGCAACATGGTGCATACCTCATGGTGGTCCAGTGTCTGGGACAGGCTCTGGGTGGGACTTAAGGCCTCTTGTAGTGATGGGCAATAGCATATTAGATTATGTTATCTCACACGTTGACTTTGCATGATAAAATCACTGCAACAAAAGCTATAATTGATTGTGCAAAAACAACAAAAAAACACAGTGACTTTAATGCATTTCACGATTTTTTTTTTTGGGGATAGATGAACTCATTACTAGTTTGTTAGGTCTACTACCTCAAGTACCAATTTTTAATTGGGCTTCCCTCTTTATGTTCCTTTTTACAGTAGGGATCACTTGAAATCTGAGAGCTACTCCTGTATTCCCAAAAAAGCACGATCAAGGGAGAAAGGTTGCATATTGTAATCAGCAAAGGGCGCACAAACACTATGTCACGGAAGAAATTCCATTTATTTATGTAAAAGTATAATATTGTAAAATAACATTACAATGAATAGCTTTAGTTTAAACTAGTTTTGCATTTTATTTACAGAGTCTATCCCAGAAGAACAAGAACAGATTTCTTATGCTTGGTCCAGATTCCAGTGGAAACATTAAGCGGAGCAGCTTGCTGTCGAAGAAACCATTCACAAAGCAGGTAAACATGAAAGATTAATATTTTTTATCATTGTTTATTGATGGAATTTCAACATTTCTTTACTATGTGCAACAGAAGATAGATTATTCAAGAAGCAGAAAGAAATCAAGCAAAAGGACCCTGTTTGTGAGAGCTTGCACATATTTACTCTACAGAGCTAGTGGTTGTTTGTAGCTATATGGTAATTTTTTCCAGTACTAGAAAAAGATGATATATAAAAATATCCAATAAACTGTTCCTTAGTTCAGGAAATATTGTTGCATGTTATCACCACTGTATCTCATGTGTATGGGCGAAATAGTCCTCTTTTTGTTAATAGGTAGAAATCTAGGTTTTGGTAGTAGGTGTCTGTACAAATATCTATTAGGAGGTACAGTAATAACAAAGCAAAGCCAATTCAGTTTAACCATTACTCTATAAACTGCCAGTGGTAGCTCAGGGCTGGAAGTAGGGGTAGGCAGAAGAGGCACCTGCCTAGGGTGCAACATTTTGGGTGCTATGCAGGTACCTTTTCTACCTACCCCTAGTTTGTAGTAGCTTCCCTCTGCTGTTTGCTGATCTGCTGCTTCCCATCCCCACTCCAGCCCTCCCCACTCCAGCTCTCCCCACTCCCTCTCTGCCGCTTCCCCAACCCACTCTGGGCATACCCACTCCAGCTTAACCCACTCCAGCTCTCTGCCGCTTCCCCCACCCACTCTGGGCATCCCCACTCCAGCTTAACCCACTCCAGCTCTCTGCCGCTTCCAGGGGCGGATTAATGCCTAGGCTAACCTAGGGAGGTTTCCAGCCAGGTTGCCTAGGGCGCCCGGTCGGCTTGGCCTGAAGGTGATCGGTATCTTTTACTTGATTACTATGCCTATGTCTTAAATCCTACATCCTAAGCCTTTTTACTTTACTTGGGGTACTTGCTCTAGTGGAGCTTACTTTGTAAGATTCCTATCACATTCAGACACGAGGCAATTTTATCAGGAGTCAGTTCACTTCCTGTATGTTATCGGTACAGTAAAACATGCGAACACTAGTGACATGAATTTGCAGCAAATTTCTTAATTTTGCCTCAAGCAAATTAATTCGCTAAACTGTGGCGCTGGCAAAAAATCCGCTACGTCAAAAATTGCCAAGATTATAGGGCTGCCCGTTGACTGTAATGGATTTGGACCAAATAGTTGCACATATAAAAATTGTCGCTCACGTCAAAATTGATGCTTGTCAGGATTATTTTGACGTCTATTGACTTCAATGCGTTTCGCAAATCTCAGATTCACGCATCACTAGCAAACACCTTGCAGAACCTAACACCCCAGTGCTATACAGTATGTCGTATATGTACTTTTCCTGCTTATGTAAAACCCTGGCTCTTGCCTACAACCAGTCACAGCATTAGTTCATATTCTGTCAATAAACTGTTCCTCACCTCATTGTATCCTAGTTTTCCACATGACACCCCCCCCCCCCCGGCAATTGCATTCTGCATGAACATTGTGTTGTTTAAGACCTCATTACATAGACTATAAAAAAGCAAGATTTCACATTGAAAAACTGAAATCCTCTGGGAAAGAACTGCAACCACTACGTACATTTCTCCATGCTGCAACTGTGAGCATTTTCAGGGTCATTAGAAAAGTCATGTTAGTCTTGCATACACATGAGGACAGATAAAAGTGGCCTGTTCATTATTTCTAATTAGATAAAGTATGACACAACCTGATGACTTACATTTCACTGGCAGTGATGATGAAACACAGTGTAAGGACTACTCTGTGTAAAATAATTCACAATCCATATATTTGCATATGAAACCAATCACTACTGTTGAACTGATGTTGAAATACATAATTGTGAAAGGAATAAACTGTAAATCAAATATCGGTACTTACTGTACATAGGTCATTTTTCATAAGTAAAAGAGAAGAAGAGTGGAAGAGTCTTGTGAAATGTAGTAACTATATCTGCCAATAGAAATATCTTTTAAGAAGGACTGAAATGAGTAAGCCATTAAAGGAAAACTATACCCCCATAATGAATACTTAAGCAACAGATAGTTTATATCAAATTGAATGACATATTAAAGAATCTTACCAAACTGGAATATATATTTACATAAATATTGCCCTTTTACATCTCTTGCCTTGAACCACCATTTTGTGATGGTCTCTGTGCTGCCTCAGAGATCACCTGACCAGAAATACTACAACTCTAACTGTAACAGGAAGAAGTGAGGAAGCAGAACTCTGTCTGTTAATTGGCTCATGTGACCTTACATGTGGTTTGTATGTGTACACAGTGAATCTTACGATCTCAGGGGGCGGCCCTTATTTTTTAAAATGGCAATTTTCTATTTATGATTACCCAATGGCACATACTACTAAAAAAGTATATTATTATGATAATGGTTCATTTACATGAAGCAGGGTTTTACACATAAGCTGTTTTACTTAGTATCTTTTAATATAGACCTACATTGTTTGGGGGGTATAGTTTTCCTTTAATGAAGAAGGATTTGTGCCAATAATGAACAACAGAATATGTAACAAAAACTATTCTAGTAGAGAATCACTACCCATATGAAAATAGACAAATCTGTGCAGATGTATACCTTGTGGTTTCCAGAGTATCTCTTCCACTCCTTCTAATGCCTAATCTGCAACCTGCACCTCTTGCCGCAAACCAGACGTGACATCATTAAAAGTGGAAGGGGCAAAGTGGTATAGTATGAAAGTCTTAAAAAAAATTGTAATTAAATAATTTGTTCTCATTGTGTGGTCCTTTATGGTTAGTAATATTAGTAAATATTACACCAATAATCATATACGGTAATTCTAAATAGTATGTACATCCCTGCATATTCATAACAGCTGACACACATTTGTCTTTTACTTTGCCTACATGTCTGTGTTATTACAGCAAAAGAGAGTTCATCAATAGCTGCCAATGATTTACTTCTGCTTTTATGGACAGCACCGAACAATACAATAATCAGCATTAATGGATCTTTGCGTTTCCAGATTCCTCAATACCATTACGTAAATGAATGGCTCCAATTTTAGATTAGAAGCAGATTTGCAGATGTTCAGTGAATTGGTTCTCAGTCATCATACGAATGGAAAAATAAGAGGTAGGCAGATGTTTGGGAAGATAAAGTGCCTCATAATGGTATGCATTGTTCATTAATGCTGACTCATTTAATCCACAAATATTGCAAATTTGCAAATTAAGCAGGCTTTCAGATTTCCCATACATTCTGAGCATGAAACTGATTTGCTTTGCATTGCCCTGCTGTGAGCTCAGAATCAGAAGAGCTTATGTTCCTACATTTTTTTTATTGTTTTGCCCTTGTATATTAGTTGCCAACAGCTACTGGAAGATCATAACCCGTGCATTCCTGTTTAACATTATCATTAGTATATTGAGGTCCCCATTCTCTACTTCTTTTCTAATATATTTTCTTAATGCATAAAATGTTACTGTGTTGGGATATACTGTACATAAATAGTATATGAGCTATTTCAATTTACAGTACTTAGGGTTTAAAGACTTATAAAGGATTTAAAGGGGTTGTTCACTTCAAACACTTTTTTCAATTCAGTTGTAAAATATGAGGATATTAAAAGTTACCTCTGAGTTCCATGACCTGTATAAAAACACTCCTTCAGCCTCGTGTTTTTATATGGTCATGAAACTCCTCGGTAACTTATAATATCCTTATATTTTACAAGAGGGGGTACTTTATTCACTATATAATGACACTCATATATTGTAAGAACCACTAGACCAAATCAGGTTGATCCAATTGCTTGGGCCCCTTGATAATTGTAGGACTATAATAGGGACCAATGTAGACCTGTCAGGAAAGTACCACACCAGCTACATAAACATCAGACTGACAAAGCTTATTAAGTATAATCTACAGAAACTAGTCCAGAGCAAATTATTTCTCCACTGAGGCTGTGAATACCTTATTGTGTGATGTAGAGAAATGGCTCATATGTTTAATACATTAAACATTCCCCTAAATTCAAAACCATCTTTATACATTATATCTTTATAGTAGTTTACACATTCTTTATCATCATTTAATCAATAGGGGCATTAAAGCAATGCACCTGCACTTTACTGTTTTGCCCTTGCTATAAAACATTTGACACTGGTGTTGAATTTGGAGATTATCGTGGAGGTGGGCAAATGCAGAATAAGTAATTATTATTTCCAATTTTTAGATTATATATTTTGGCTTCTCTATAAAATATTCTTAATATACAGTATTCCCATGTGATATTCTGTATGTACAATTAATTTATCAAACTTATAGCATTTATTTGTTATCTGTCTAGCTTTATTGATTCCTATGGGTCTGAATAATTTATATATACTCAGCTTTCTTCCAGTACTAGAGATAATTACTGCTATAGAAATGGGCTGGTTTGCTACAGGGTCTCTCTACTCTTATAGGCCTACTAAAAAAGACTTCATTAAAGACAATACAATATGTTAGATCTCCAAACCATCACATGTCTTGAAAATTGATGAAAATTTGCCATTAGGACATATAATCCTCTATCCAAAAGGACTGCAGTATTATCTGACTAAATAGGCCCCAGACTCGCCATAAGTGCCCGTATGGTCAAGCAGTATGGTTGAAATAAACCAAAATGCACAACTTAATTGCCCTTGAATCAGAAAGATCTGTTATTTACTCTTTACTATCCAGCTGAAGGATTCCACTGCACTGGTAAAACTGGTGGCTTCAGAAACACTACTACAGTTTATAGAAATAGGCTGCTGTGTAGTCATGGGGTTGCCATTCCATTAAAAAAAAAGGAGAAAAGGCATAGGTTACAAAGCAGATAGCTGATAAACTCTGCAGAATAAAATTGGGTTTAGATTCATGTTTAAGAACAACACCCTTTGCATTTTACAGAGCTTATCTGTTATCTGCTATGTAACGTGCCATTTAGCCCTATTTTAACTTGAAAGGCTCCCTCGTGGATACAAATCAGCCTTTATATACAGTAAATGATAGTAGTGCATTATACAATGTATTTTAATTATTTAAATTATTTTAAACACTTTGTTTGATGATCCTTTAAAAAGTGACCTAGTTGCACCATATTGAGCGCATGCGAGGTGAGTTTTTGTTGCGATTGCCTCAGAACCCCCCCGCGCCACACGTGCACATACATACTCACATGAACAGAGTTCTTGCCATGATGGAAGAAACACAGGGTGCGGATCTGGGTCGGTGGGGCCCACAAGAGCCAGGGGCCCCCAGGGTTTTTTCCCGGTGTCCCGTCGCCCCAGTCCGACCCTGTAGGTCAAGTTTAACTGTAGTTACCCCATTCTCCATTACCTACCAACCTTGTACCCTTAAAGGAACAGTAACACCAAAAAATGAAAGTGGGTTTTTTTCATAAAACAATTTTTATTCGAGCAATAATCAGGTACAATTCTTCCATCTCTTGATATTTGCATTCGTCTTTCCATTTTGACACTGTATACAAATCAGATGCATATATTAACAGTGGCTTAAGGTATTAACCAATAGATCATGTATTCTGCATAGTCAATGCTGTTAATTCCTGGCTTATACATTCTGAGATTCCATCGTGTTTTAGTATATACAGAGATGAAGGATTAGATGTAGGTTATAAAGTCATAAGAATAGTCTTCTTGTTTTATGCAAACTTGTAAACATAGATAACACATTAACCTTTTCTATGAAAGTGTTTTAAAGTAATGAAAATATCATGTACTGTTGCCCTGCACTGGTAAAACTCTGTTTGCTTCAAAAACACTACTATAGTTCATATAAACATGGTGCTGTGTAGCAATGGTGGAAATTTAAAAAAGGCTATATAGCACAGGTTAACAGATAACAGATAACACCACTATGTTCTACAGAGCTTATCTGCTATCTGCTGTGTAGTCTGGGCCTTTTCTCCTTTGAATGGCTGTCCCCATTGTGACACAGCAGGTTGTTTATATAAACAATAGTAGTGTTCCTGAAGCAAAGACAGAACTTTTACCAGTGTAGGGCAACACTTTAACACTTTATATTTTTAATACTTTAAAACTATTTAATTTTTTGATGTTACTGTTCCATTAAGTTGCTTGTCATAAGAACAGTGTCTGTAAATGCCTAGAATGCAGCACATTATGAAGGTAGATATTAATGTACCATTGCTTGTCACATGTAGGGAGATGCACTACACAGGGAAAAATATAAGATAATAATGTTTACTTCTCCTTCCATGCCGCTTGTGCCTTTTTAACAGGCAAAATAAAGGTATAATTATATGTAAATGTAATGCATGTATGCAGCATTGAGTGGCTACATACAGTATGTATAGTACGTACTGTATGTATGAAGCTGCTAAGAGCTGAAAAGGTTTAGTAACTTTTATAAGCATTTTACAGCTGGATTTACTTTTTAATTGAATATTATCACCTGGATACAAGGTCGGTTTCATTAAGTAAGCACAAATAGCTGCATAGAGTAGAAGTTGAGACTTCAAATAGGTTACCATATGTTAAGTATAATAATGAGAAGTATTGGCAGCTTTTGTCTGGAGATCATGCTTGTGTTGATTTTTACTTCAAAGGAAAGAAGACAATTTATTCTTGCTGGTTTTACTAATCCACTGAAAATATTTTCCCTTCCTAAGGATTAATGCTCACAAAAATCATTTAACGCTATAAGTAAATATTTTTCTATGGTACCTCTGTTAATTGGGTGTGCATGTTTGCAGCTAAGGTTCAAGAAACTATTGATACACCCCCCCCCCACACCACAAAAACTCATGCATTTGTGTTTGGCTGCCCTCTACCTAAACCAGAATTGTGTCACTGCTCTGCCGATACAGGCCTACCACATTATGATGATGAATCATGATGATGGCAGTCTCATTTATTGTGATATGAATTTGGATTTTTCACTGGCTTTCTGCTGTTAGATTCCCCTAGGTTCCCTGAGGTTAGGCAAAAGGAGAGGTTAATGAATATTTCATGGTGTCAACGTTTTAGATTCTCTCATAGCATGTACCAAATGATACCCAGGGCCATATTAAAGCAGTGGTAGGCCCAGGGCAAAGATCCCCCAGCTCCCCACCACCAAATTTGCAATACTTCAATAAATATACTTTATAAACATATTTGTAAATATTAGGGTTGTCTGCCTAAATATTCATAACCTGAGTAAGTGCAACATCCAAAATAACTTTCAGAATCAGTACTATTTTTAGTATTATTATTATATACAGTAATGGCCTCCAACTACCACGCACTTGTATTTTTTTGACAGAGAGAAGAGGATAGGAGAAATTAAGATATGTATATATGTATAAGTTCTATTGGTTTGTGTGTTCCTAAGAGTAACTGGATTATTTAAGAAAACAAGTACAGAATTTTTAAATGAACATATTTATATAGTGTTCAATGAATTGAAGCATATAATAAAATTAAATTGCTTTTGTATTCCCCTTTATGAACATAACTTACCTAGGAGCAAGAATGGTGTTGAACTGAGATACACAACGCACACAGGCTCATAAAGCTTTGTTGTTATTTTTCACTTTTGCATAATTATACAATTATCCTGTGAAAGTTTCAGATACAGTTTTTTTTTTGTGCTGCTTTTATTTACACGTATGCTAATTAATTTTCCTGTTTGGTTGACCCACAAATATGACATAAATCATAAAAATGCAGACTCTTTAATTTTCATTCTAAAATGTTGGAAGAAATTATCTAATACGGGCAAGTAATATCTGAAGCAGATACCGCATCTTTCTGCACAGCTGTACTGTCTGTTCCAAAAAAACGAGGTCAAGGGCTAATTTCTTCCAGCTTTAAAGTAGATGAAACCTCTAGAAAATATTCAGTTACACAGTGAAGCGAGCAAGAGTCTGCTGCTTCAGTGACAGCCTTTCATCAGGATTTATTTATCCTAGGTTAAACAGTGTAAAATATTAACCATCATGACAAAGTAATTTTGCATCTCATGACTTTGATTGCACTTTATAGGCATCTCTTTGCAAATATAATATTTTCTGTTAGCATAAGAACCATATTAGTTGCATTTTTTTTAAACAGTGCTGCAGGATACCCTCCATCATTAGTAAGACATTGCTTACAGTCAGTATAGAACCGCACAATAAATGTGTTAGGCTTTTACTTACTGCCAAAATGCTTATCAGCCAACACTCACTGATCCTTGGTGTAATGTTTTTTCAACTGTTTCTCGTATACATCTGGCTTTTATATATTTCTAGTAAAATATGGCCACAGTTAATTTTTATACCAATATCATGAAATGTAATGAAATATTATTAAATTCTAACACAAATCTATTGGCTCTGCAATGACTTATTTTTAATATTTGTTTAGCCATTTTCTAAATACCATTACTCTATAAGTACAGTATTACAATTTATGCATTATAATACATTTTTATGAAAAAATAAAATACTGCAGGGGTTACATCTTGCACTAACTCTCTAAGGACTATTTATTTGTGCACTTGAATCAGCCTTCATGATCTGGCAAACTGACCTTAAGTGAAGACAAACTGAGTGTTAGAAGATTAACGTATGGACAGATAAGGGTAATCAGGACAACTAAACAGAGATTAGAGCACATTAAAAGTTTCTTGTAACTATACAGCTATGCACTTAATAAGGCAATAAGGTTACTTCTAAAAATTCAGGCTGAAGTGAAGAACTTATGTATACAGGGCCGGACTGAGAATTAAAATAGGCCCTGGCATTTCAGGTACAGAGAAGCCCAATCAGCCCACATAGAGGCCCAAACAGCTCCCACCAGCCCACTAAATACTGAATTTCTATGGGACCTTATAGCAGCCCCTCTGGCATTTGCCAGAACCCACAGATTGCCAGTCCGGGCCTGTGTGTATATGTAAAATTATATTAACTGACATAAAAGATTTTACCAAAAAAAATTCTTAAGTGGCATATCAATATGTAATCACAGCCAGGGAAACACAGCTGAGGTAGAGGGTGAATGCATGAGGGGGAGGGTTGCACACACATATACATATATATATATATATATATATATATATACAGTATACATATCTATATATATCTATATATATATATATCTATATATATATATATATATATATATATATATATATATATATATATATATATATATATATATATATATATATATATATTATATATAAAATTACATGTTAAAAGTCACATTGTAGTTCCATGACCTGTTTAAAAAACACTTGCAGGCTCATGTCTTTTTAAAGTCTTAGAACA
This sequence comes from Xenopus laevis, assembly GCF_017654675.1. Classification (NCBI taxonomy): domain Eukaryota; kingdom Metazoa; phylum Chordata; class Amphibia; order Anura; family Pipidae; genus Xenopus; species Xenopus laevis. Next base: position 87,762,097 of record NC_054372.1, read on the forward strand.
TTTTGCCCACTTCTCACATCTTTCTGTAGATCTTTCTGTACTATATAATCAGGCTTTGTTATTCCATTATAATAACACAAGCAGTTCTAAAAGCTGATGTAGCCATCAACCAGCAGTTTTCGGTGAATACAAACAAGTATTAGTATTAAATACTAAAAACTAATAAGTATAAGCTGAAAAAGGTTGGATGACAAACACTACACAAAGAAGATTTATGTACTGATGCACATTTGGTTCATTCAATAGGGACTTATTAAAATCTGAAGAAAATCATTTTAAGTGAAATGCAAATGATTTTTAAAGTGGACCTGTCACCCAGACATAAAAAGCTGTATAATAAAAGTCCTTTTCAAATTATGAAATCCAAATTCTTTTTTTTTTTATTAAAGTGTTCATAGCTGTTGTAAACTCATTTAAAAATCTCAGTTGTCAATCAGATATTGCCTGCTCCTTTCTATGCCTTAGGCATAGAGGGGGGCGAGCAATTACTTTCACTTTCCATTCAGCATTTCCTAGATGTCACTGCTCTCCACACATTCCCCCAGTTCTCTTAACCGTTTAATTGTGTAGCCAGGGCATGGGGATGGACATTGTCAAGCCTGGGTAATAAGTCCAAATGTGAGGAGACAAGGAGTGATCAATAGTCCCAGATTTAGCCGGAAGCGGGGTACCAAGGAATAAGCAGAAGAATCGTCAGGGACAGGCCGAGGTCGAGGCGGGCAGAATTCGAGTGTAACCGGAAACAAGCTGGGTCGGGGGCAGGCAGATAGCAAGCGAAGTCCAGAAACAGGCAGGGGTCAAGCAGGAAGAAGTCAATCAGAAGTCCGAGGAAACAAGCCGAAGGTCAAAGCCGAATCAGAAATCAAATCACATCCAGGAGCTAGGATTATAACCAAGCAAGGATCCTTTCCCAGAGCGTCTTTTTAAAGTAATGTTTTGGCGCCAAACGTGAGGACGCTAGCGTCATTACGCCGCACGCCGTTGCGTCAGCGGACGTTTCGTCGCCCGCGTCCACCCCGGCGCGCGACAGTTTTCGACGCGCTTGCGTCCGCGTCCATGTTGACGCTCGTGCACGAATGAGCCTTACATTGCCCCCCCCTGAGGGGTGGCCTCTGGACACCTCTGGATGGTTTCTCAGGATGTTTCTTGTGGAAAGCTTTGATGAGCCTCGGAGCATGGATGTTTCCTACCGGTTCCCAAGAATTTTCTTCAACCGAAAACCCCTTCCACTTGACCAGATACTGCAATTTCCCCAACGAAGCCGAGAATCCAAAATTTGTTCCACTTCAAACTCGATCCCTTCTTGACAAACAACAGGAGGAGCAGGAACAGGATGCTGGCAGGAGAAAGGACTAGAATGAAATTTCTTCAATAAGGAGGCATGGAAAACTGGATGGATCTTCATGGATCCTGGAAGTTCTAGTTCAAAAGTGACTGGATTAATACATCTTTTAATTGGAAAAGGCCCAACAAACCTAGGGGCAAACTTCTTTGACGGATGAGGAAGGCGAAGATTGGGAGAGGCTAACCATACCTTGTCTCCTACTTGGAAGTTTGGATCTGCTCCCCGTCTTCGATCTGAAAAAACTTTAAATTGGAGTTGAGCCTTGCGGATCATGTGTTGAAGCACCTCCACATTCTCCCTCAGAAACGTAAGTCTATCCTGGACCGAAGGAAGAGATACTTCTGGAAAAAGGCCAGGAAACATGGTAGGATGAAATGCAAAATTAGAAAAGAAGGGCGTCTGTTTCGTAGATGAATGAATGGTGTTGTTGTAAGAAAATTCAGCCAGAGGAAGAATTGACACCCAATTGTCCTGCAAATAAGAAGAAAAAGACCGAATGTATTGTTCCAAAGTTTGATTAGTTCTCTCTGTTTGTCCGTTAGTCTGAGGATGGTATGCAGAGGATTTCATTAACACTATTCCCAGAGCTTTACAGAGAGCAGACCAGAATTTGGATGTAAATTGTGTGCCTCTATCCGAGATGATTTCTCGAGGCAATCCATGAAGCCGTACAATCTCCTTGATGAAAACATCCGCAGTCTCAGAAGCCGAAGGGAGATGAGAGAGAGGAACGAAATGAGCCATCTTTGTGAGACGATCCACCACCACAAAAATAGTATTATTGTGCTGCCACAGCAGTAGTTTTGTCTGTATTCCATACATAATTATTCTTTAAGTGCTGTCAATTTCTTCATTTGTAATGATTTCTTATAAGTATGTCTATTGAGCATCTAGGATACCCCCCCTGCTGGTTGTTTCTAGCACTGCGGCCTGGCAGATGTTTATTATCCATTCTGAAATTCTCCCTGTCACATTTGATGACATCACTTCCTGGTGCAGAGAGGAAGCTGTAATTTCTGTAGTAACAGCCACAATTCACTACACTCTGTAAAATCCTCACCCATCCTTGTTTCCAAGCAGGCCTATCCAAGCATCGTTGGTAAGCTTGCATTTTGCCTTAATGCCTGTTCATTATACTATGTGTATTTTACTGCTATGTGCATCCTGGTTGTAGTTTTTAACCCAGTGTTTCCCTCTCAGCAGTAACCTGTGTTAGGCCTCATTAGGACTGTATAACACGTATCAGATGTTTATATATGTTTTATTGCATTTCATCTGTATCTCATGTATCCAGAATGTATTCTGATACCTCTATATTGTTTGTATCTACAGTTCTACCTTCTTTTGATCATCAGCATTAAACAAGTTCCAAAACTTATACAGTGTGGTGATTGAAGAGCGAGTAAACTGCCTGTTGATTCACTTCTCACAGTGACAGGGACAGGACAGTAGAACAACGTTGGACATAGGCTGTGTTTTATCTGGACGCTACACCACCATCAAGCAACGCAGCGTAGCCACAGCGTCCACCACAGTATCCACCACAGTGTGACTGAAGGTACTAACACACGTAGTCACACATCTAGCAACACAAAGATGTCTGAACGCACATTCAAGACCAGATCTAGGGTGTCATGCTCATCTAGACATTCATATAGATCCCATGCTTCTGAGACAGCAGCACTGGCCAGAGCTGAAGCAGAGGCCATCAGAGCACAAATAGCTTTTGCGGAACAAGAAGCAGAGATAAAGAAAGAAAGGGCATGTCTAGAGGCCTCACTGGAAGTGCTGAGCTTGAAAAAATCAGCAGCAGCTGCAGCTGCAAAAGCAGAAGTGTTAGAGGCTGCAATAGAGACTGACTGCAACATTAGTGACAAACCAGACATCCAGTTTGATATAAAGCCTGAAACTGTTATGCGGCGAACTGAGGAATATATACAAAAACATTCCCAAATGCTCAGCCATTCTGATCCAGCCCTAGAAGCAGTAGACATGCATCCATACAGTGACCACAAACTGTCACAGTTGCCTACCAGCATAGAAAATCCTGTTACCAGCAACCAGCGACATGATACTTTACACTACCGAGTAGATTCTCCAGCCCATCATAGTTATCCCCTGTCTCTACAAAGGGAAGGGGCTTACACCCATCCACCAGACACCAGAAATATACCTGGCACCAGTCGTCACTCAGACGTACCAGCCCACAACCCACAAGACATGTCAGATCTGGTAAGATTTATGGCTAGGCGAGAGATTATTACTAAAGGACTTGTGCAGTTTGATGATCTCCCAGAGAATTATAGGGGAGAATTATAGGGCCTGGCAGGCTTCATTTAGAAATGCTGTAACAGATCTAAATCTTTCATATAAGGAAGAAATAGACCTTCTGGTAAGATGGCTGGGCTCTGAGTCGGGTAAACAAGTAAAACGAATACAAGCTGTGTACGTGAATGACTCCAGAAAGGGTCTGCAGATGGCGTGGCAGAGACTTGATGAGTGCTATGGGGCCCCCGAGATCATAGAGGAGTCACTGTGGAAAAGAATAGATGGCCTTGGAAAAATCTCCAACAAAGATCCTCAGAGGCTCAGAGAGTTAGGAGACCTGCTGATGGAACTCCAAGCCGCAAAGGACAAAGGTGACTTCCCAGGCTTAGCCGTTCTTGACACAGCCCGAGGTATAAACAGCATTGTGCAAAAACTGCCATTTTCCTTGCAAGAGAGGTGGATCACGCAGGGTTCTAATTATAAAGAGCTGCATCATGTACATTTTCCACCATTCTCTTTTTTTGTGAACTTCGTCACCCAACAAGCTAAGAGGCGTAATGACCCAGGGTTTATTCTGGCTCCTCAAAGCTCTGACGGCCAGAGACTAGAGAGAAACCAACACAAGTATGCCACTCAAAGAACTCCCGTTTTAGTGCGCAAGACTGACATCTCTTCAGCTACACCATCACAGAAGGAGCCCATCGACCCCAAGATGGCAGATCTTACCCAAGGTTGTCCCATACATCACAAACCCCATTCTCTGCTTAAATGCCGTGGCTTCAGGGCAAAACCTTTGGAGGAAAGAAAGACTTTCCTGAAGCAAAATAACATTTGTTATCGTTGTTGTGCTTCTACTACACATATGGCAAAGGACTGTAGTAAGATGGTCAGCTGCATAGAATGTAATAGCGATAGACATGTGTCCGCCCTGCATCCTGGCCCTGCCCCGTGGTCTGTGAAAACTCCAGCTGAGGGAGAGCATGGCGGGGAGGGACAGGAAAACAGTACAGCAGCAGTGACAGCTTTGTGTACTGAAGTTTGTGGAAGAAACCATAGGGGCCGATCATGCTCAAAAATCTGCTTGGTCAGCATCTTTCCTACTGGACATAGGGAAAGAGCAATCAAACTGTATGCAATCTTAGATGATCAAAGCAATAGATCATTGGTCAGATCAGAGTTTTTTGAGCTTTTTGGGTCAAAGGGCCATCAATTCCCCTATTCTCTCAGAACCTGTGCAGGAGTCATTAACACCACTGGGAGAAGGGCACATGGTTTTCACTTAGAATCCATAGACGGACAAGTGACTGTTCCCCTACCCACACTCATAGAGTGTAACGAAATCCCAGATGACTGGACAGAGATTCCAACCCCTGAGGCTGCACTTCATCATAAGCATCTGAGACCGTTAGTCAGTCAGATACCCAAGCTTGATCCTAATGCTCCCATTCTCATGTTGCTAGGCAGAGACATCATTAGGATCCACAAAGTAAGAGACCAGATCAATGGGCCACATGACTCCCCTTATGCCCAAAGACTAGACTTGGGGTGGGTAATAGTAGGCAATGTATGTGTAAGTGGCGTCCAAAGGCCAGACCTGGTGCATAACCACTACACCAACACCTTAGATGACGGACGGAAATCCTATTTTACTCCCTGCCCAAACTACTTCACTGCAAAAGAAAGCTTCAATCTGAATACACCTCTGAACCTGCAAGACTCATCAGTCCAGAACTCCTCTTACATAGAAGACTCTCTAGGACACAGAGCCTTTGAAAGAACAAAAGAGGATGACAAGATAGCTCCTTCCCTCAGTAAACTTGCTTTCATGGAGATAATGAAGGGAAACTTCTATAGGGACAATGATAACAGCTGGGCTGCTCCACTGCATTTTAAACCGCAAAGACAGCGCCTACCAAATAACAAGACCCAGGTTTTGCACCGTCTCAGGTCTCTACAAAAGTCCTTTAGGCTGAAGCCTGACATGAAAAAACATTTCTTTGCATTCATTGAAAAAGTGATCCAGAGTCTGGCCAAGGTCTTTTGGGACAGATGGCGTAAACAATATCTGTCTACTCTGGAAGTACGAAAGAAGTGGCAAGCAGACAGGCCTAATATCCAGCCAGGTGCCATTGTGCTTCTGAAGGATAACCAAGCCAAGCTGATCGAGTGGCCTAAGGGTTGTGTGACAAAGACCTTCCCTGACAAGGACTGTAGGGTCCTTAAGGTAGAGGTAAAACTTACAAAAGAAGGAAGTTCAGGTTTGATCATTAGACCATTTACAGAACTCGTCTTACTTTTACCTCCTGAGGAGTGACATTAAAGTTTAAATCTGGTATCCCTTAAGATACCAGGCGGGGAGTGTGCTGCCACAGCAGTAGTTTTGTCTGTATTCCATACATAATTATTCTTTAAGTGCTGTCAATTTCTTCATTTGTAATGATTTCTTATAAGTATGTCTATTGAGCATCTAGGATACCCCCCCTGCTGGTTGTTTCTAGCACTGCGGCCTGGCAGATGTTTATTATCCATTCTGAAATTCTCCCTGTCACATTTGATGACATCACTTCCTGGTGCAGAGAGGAAGCTGTCATTTCTGTAGTAACAGCCACAATTCACTACACTCTGTAAAATCCTCACCCATCCTTGTTTCCAAGCAGGCCTATCCAAGCATCGTTGGTAAGCTTGCATTTTGCCTTAATGCCTGTTCATTATACTATGTGTATTTTACTGCTATGTGCATCCTGGTTGTAGTTTTTAACCCAGTGTTTCCCTCTCAGCAGTAACCTGTGTTAGGCCTCATTAGGACTGTATAACACGTATCAGATGTTTATATATGTTTTATTGCATTTCATCTGTATCTCATGTATCCAGAATGTATTCTGATACCTCTATATTGTTTGTATCTACAGTTCTACCTTCTTTTGATCATCAGCATTAAACAAGTTCCAAAACTTATACAGTGTGGTGATTGAAGGGCGAGTAAACTGCCTGTTGATTCACTTCTCACAGTGACGGGGACAGGACAATTATGTTTATTGGAAAGAGGAAGTTCCACAATAAAATCCATGGAAATTGAACTCCAAGGTGCCTCTGGAGGTGGTAGAGGTTTCAAAAGACCCATTGGTTTGAGGTGAGAAATCTTAGACCGGGCACAATTTTCAAAAGAACGAACGTAAGAAATGCAGTCTTTCACTACCGATGGCCACCAAAAAAACCGTCTCACCAAATCTAACGTCTTCCTTATTCCAGAGTGACCTGCTAAAGGATGATCGTGCATAAAACTCAATGCTTCAGCCCGAAGTGAAGGAGGAACCACGATTCGTTGATTAAACAAGAGGACACCATCCTTTACATGTAACCACTTAGAATCAGGGTAATCTTCAACAGACTGCTGGGTGTCCTCCACCTTTTTGAGAAAAGAGGCTTGAAGAAGCAGAAAGTTTCCTGAATGAAGAATGGTAGCTGGAGGAGTTGTTGATTCTGCTTCACATTCTTAGAACTGGGTTTATACGTAATGTGAAACTGAAACCTTGAGAAAAACAGGGCCCAACGAGCTTGGCGAGGATTTAAGCGTTTGGCTGACCTTAAGTACTCAAGATTCTTGTGATCTGTAAAAATTAAAATTGGATGTAGCGCACCTTCCAATAAGTGTCTCCATTCCTCTAGAGCATACTTAATGGCCAATAACTCTCGATCACCCACACCATAATTTCTTTCAGTGGGACTGAGCTTCTTAGAAAAAAAAGCAACTGGGTGAACACTGTCCTTAATTCCAGACCTTTGAGAAATAATTGCCCCAACCGCATCTTCAGAGGCGTCAACTTCAAGTAAAAAAGGCTTAGAGGGTTCAGGATGAATGAGAATTGGAGCGGAGATAAAAAGTTTCTTTAATTTCTCAAAAGCTTCTTGTGACTCCGAAGACCAAAAAAATTTTCTCTTGAGGCTGGTTAAGTCCGTGATTGGCTTGGTTATACTGTCAAGCCTGGTTAATAAGTCCAAATGTGAGGAGACAAGGAGTGATCAATAGTCCCAGATTTAGCCGGAAGCGGGGTACCAAGGAATAAGCAGAAGAATCGTCAGGGACAGGCCGAGGTCGAGGCGGGCAGAATTCGAGCGTAACCGGAAACAAGCTGGGTCGGGGGCAGGCAGATAGCAAGCGAAGTCCAGAAACAGGCAGGGGTCAAGCAGGAAGAAGTCAATCAGAAGTCCGAGGAAACAAGCCGAAGGTCAAAGCCGAATCAGAAATCAAATCACATCCAGGAGCTAGGATTATAACCAAGCAAGGATCCTTTCCCAGAGCGTCTTTTTAAAGTAATGTTTTGGCGCCAAACGTGAGGTCGCTAGCGTCATTACGCCGCACGCCGTTGCGTCAGCGGACGTTTCGTCGCCCGCGTCCACCCCGGCGCGCGACAGTTTTCGACGCGCTTGCGTCCGCGTCCATGTTGACGCTCGTGCAGGAATGAGCCTTACAGACATCAGGTCCCCCATTCTGGTGCACAAGCAAGACTCTGAGATGATACAAGGTTTGTCTTAATAACAGTGTACACAAAATGTCTCCTTCCTGCTTGCTATAATTATGAATTCCCAGACTGAAGGAAACAAGATTCAAATAATTTATACAGTGTAAGTAAAGTTCATTTTGCTTGACTAACATGATAAAATAGGATTTGGAATAATTATTTTGGGTGATGGGTCCCCTTTAAATGATTACAACAAAGTGGAAACTGTAATAAATGGTTTTAATGCTTTAAAGGAGAATTCAACCCTAACAATTGATATGGCTAACAATTGACTTATTAAAACAGTCTAAAGTTTTAGCTTCTCAATAGCAGCAATGAAAAATGATACAGGAATTCAAACTTGTCACATGCGGGTCACCATCTTTGAAAGTGTCTGTGGCACTCATATGCTCAGTTGGCTCTGAAAAACTGTTGAGAAACTAGGGGTCATTGCAAATTATTAAGCAGAAAATGAGGTTGGCCTGTAATATACAGTAAGCTGATCTTACAAGGCTGATTATTAAATTTTGGTTCTAGTTGTACTGGTTTCTGTGCTGCTATGTAGTAATTATTTGTATTAATTACTAAACAGCCTTATATTGTGACATTTATATTCTTTGCAAAAAGAAGATGGGGAGCTACTGGGGCATCTTTGGCAGCACAGATTTTCCCTGCTAAAGTGCAGTGGTTGCCTTGGGCTGGTACAGAAGGCCAAAATATAATGTACAACATTTCTAACCTATTTCTTTAGTTAAGCTGTAGTTCTCCTTTAAGGTCTTGGTGTAAAGCAAAAGTCTGTATGAAGAGGAGAAACCTTTCAAAATACAAGCTGAGTTGACACTGTAACTGTGTTTTTCCTACACAGATACTTTACCAAAATAAAATTGCACAATACAGATATTTAAAAATGTTTATTTCCAGGCTAAGTAATTTGTTTTTAAAGAAAAAAAATACTTTATTTAGTAAAAGTGCTTTTCAGTTTATTTATATATTTTGCCGTACGTTGCGCTGCATTAAAATAATTCCATATAAATGGAGTTTTCTGCAAGATGATTTTAGTCTCCCAGTGTTTCTAGGCAGAATATTATGACATATTGTGTTTATACTGCTGCTTTACTGCATACATAATTAGCTGGGAGAATGAATCTAGGAAAACAACTTGTCTTATTCTCTGGATTCTTTGTCTCTCATGCTCTAGTGGGTCTCTTTGGTATAGCATTTTCTAAAATATTATGTTTATATTCTCGTTTTTTCACAGTAATTGTTTTTTTGCACAGAAACTCCCTGGCAATAAATTAGAATATTTAAAAAATGCCAAAAACCTAATGTAATGATGGAAATCCCTTTCATTGTCCCCTTTACACTGTACACAACAACAAGCACAACAATTGTTATCCCAGCACACATAAAAATGATATTACACACAGATATATAATGTGCACACATAGGATAAACAAACAAAGGGGTTGTGGCAGCAATAAAGAATAATTAAAATAAAACTCTAATAATAAAAGGTGTGCCTGACCCAACCAAGTATATATACAGTACATAAAAAGAGGGTATTGATGAAGCAATTCCCTGGCCCCTAATCATTTATTTTTTTGCAAGTGCATACATTTAAAAAAAAAAAAACATGGAAAATGTATGATTATTATAGAAAAAAACTGACTAAAGCATTGACTTACATTCAGATCCTCCGTTGAAGAACAGGTGTGGGGGTGCTACAACAACATGGACATCTGTCCATAAGAGCACATAATGGCTAAATAAAATGACTCATGTATAATGGACCTGGCCAAATATGCTTTAAAAAGAGGGGACTGATCAATACATTCTCTGGCCCAATGTTTTATTAGTACCTCATTTTATACAAGTGCAAAAATGGTCAAAAACCGAGATTTACAGTTTATGCAAAGCCACCATAACATATGAATGTAAACTGCATATGGTGGTTTTTCATAGACTGGTACCTCCCTGCATGGTTACATTTCTTTATTATGAAGAACTGTGTTACTTTTATTTTTACGACCCGCACCCCCTGCCACCCGTCCGTCCTCCACCCGCACCCGTCCAAGCCCGACTTCCAGGTTCCTTTTATAGACCTGTGCAGACCCGCCAATGATGTCACAAAAGGGGCAGGGCACGCAGACGCGCGTCTATAAAAGTTCAACCCGGAAGTCGGCATTTGGAAAGGTCGCGGGCGGGGAGAGGCTGGCCCAGACATCATTACTAGGAAGTGCAGAATAAAATGTGGGTTTAATGAAAATCACATTTGAATGCATTGACAGTTCCATCAAAATCTAGCTTTGTGTATTTTTTATTCAGACCTTTGATAACTTACTGAGATATAAACATCAGAGATCTATATCGGCAATTTGTGTGTTACTATTTTTACTTCTTATGCAGCAAAATATTAATTAGAATTTGAATAACTGTCACTGCCATTATATGGATTTCCTTTTTAACCCTTTCCCTGCCAGCCGTTTTGTCCTAGATGCGAACATCTACTGCCATGCAGTTTTTAGATATTTTGCACTCTTTCACTTTAAGGGCCTTTCCTGGGGTGGTCTTTTAGTTAACCCAGGAAAACAATATATTGTTTTTTTCAGGACAACCTGAACTTTCACAATATGTAAGAATTTTGGTGTAATTCTACTTCTGTAAAAAAATATTGGATTCTAAGTGTCAAATAAAATGAAAAAAATCATGTTTCACGAAGAACAATCACATATATCAGAAACATCATTCATTTTATGTACGAGAACACAGCCGATTTAGAAAGGTCTATGTCTCCTGAACGCGACAATTCCAAATATATATAGTTTTATGGAGATTTTTCACTTGTATAGCTCAAAATCTACAAGCAGTACACAACCAAATTTCCAAAGCAACGCTCCCCAAACGGCATACTTTTGATTTCAAGGCCAAACATTCCGCTAACAGTAGGTTTACCCTAGAAAACTACCCATTACTAGAAAGAACAGATTCTGGTGAATCAAAAATGGGTAGAAATATCTTTGTACTCCAAACTACCAAGTTGCAATTGTTTCCTAAAGTTATAATGTTTTATAGAAATTGGTGAATTTTTTGAAAAATGACCTCAAAGCTTCCACTCTACAGCAACATATCTCTAGGGATGTAGCGAACGGCGGAAAAAATGTTCGCGAACATATTCGCGAACTTGCGACAAAACATGCGAATAGTTCGCGAACGTCGCGAACCCCATAGACTTCAATGGGAAGGCGAATTTTAAAAGCTAGAAAAGACATTTCTGGCCAGAAAAATGATTTTAAAGTTGTTTAAAGGTGCAACGACCTGGACAGTGGCATGCCAGAGGGGGATCAAGGGCAAAAATGTATCTGAAAATCCATTGTTGACACAGCGCTGCGTTTTGTGCTGTAAAGGGCAGAAATCACACTACGTCACTCAGGTGATGTTTCTGGACACGGAATGTGAAAAAGCTCACACAGCTAGGTGGCACTTGGTTAAAGACTGGGCAAATAATGCCTGCAAGGGCAACGTATACACTACAGCCGTTGGATACGGAATATATTATTGCTGCTTGAAAAACGTCACTCGGGTGGTGTTTCTGGAGACGGTATTATTATTGATATTTAGACAGCTAGGTGGCAGTTGTTTGAAGAACAGATGCAGATGAGAGATCAGCAGCAGGACAGACAGCTGCCCACAGCAGCTACATACAGAGCACTGCAGTAGAAGGTAGATTACTAGCCAGCAAAGCTACCTAACCTAAAATGTCCCTCAAATCCCTGCAGAGTTCTGTCCCTACAATACAGAGCAGTATCAAGTAGATTACTAGCCAGCAAAGTTACTATCAACTGTCCCTCAAATCACTAACAGCTCTCTCCCTACACTAGCTCTTCCAAGCACACACAGGCAGAATGAAAAAACGCTGCAGGGCTTCAGTTTATATATGGAAGGGAGTGGTCCAGGGGTGTGGGGGTGGTCCAGGAGGGAGAGCTTCCTGATTGGCTGCCATGTATCTGCTGGTCTGGGGTGAGAGGGCAAAAATAAGCGCCAGCTAAGGCGAACCCAAATTGGCGAACGTCGCGCGACGTTCGCGAACATTCGCCGAACGCGAATAGTCGATGTTCGCGCGAATTAGTTCGCGGGCGAACAGTCCGCGACATCCCTACATATCTCCCACACATCATTAGGTATCAATGTAAAACACCCCAAATATAAAATCCTGGGTCCACTGAACAGTTTGATGCCCAATATGAATAGATGTACCCAAGCACGTGGCATAGGGGGCCCCAAAAGGAAGACCCCCCGTTTGTTCTGTCATTTCAGATACTGCAAAATCAACACATTTACATAGTTTTGGGGGGCGGCAAAGGTAGAAAAAGTATGTTCACCCCAGAAAACCATATATTTTTGGAAAGTACACATTCCCCTGAATCCAAATTGGGTATGCATGTCTTTCTACACCAAAGTACCAAGCGGCAAACCATTCCTAAATTTGGTGATTTTGGTGACATTTCCAAAAATCACTTAAAAATGTCTACCCTGCAGCATCGTATTTCCCACATACTTTTAGGTATCAAGAGAAATCACCCCAAATATGAAAGCCTAGGGTCCTCTGAACAGTTTGATGCCCAATATATATAGGTGTACCCAAGCACGTGGCATATAGGGGCCCCAAAAGGAAGACCCCCCTATGGTCTGTCATTTCCGGTACTGCAAAATCAACACATTTACATAGTTTTGAGGGGGCCAAATGTAGAAAAAAGCAAGTTCACCCCAGAAAACCATATATTTTCGGAAAGTACACATTGCCACGAATCTAAATTGGGTATGCATGTCTTTGTACTCCAAAGTACCAAGCCGCAAATCATTCCTAAATTTGGTGATTTTGGTGACATTTCCAAAAATCACCTCAAAATATCTACCCTGCAGCATCGTATTACCCACATACTTTTAGGTATCAAGAGAAATCACCCCAAATATAAAAGCCTAGGGTCCTCTGAACAGTTTGATGCCCAATATGTATAGGTGTACCCAAGCATGTGGCATACAGGGGCCCCAAAAGGAAGACCCCATATAGTCTGTCATTTCAGGTACTGCAAAATCAACACATTTACATCGTTTTGGGGGGGGGGCAAAAGTAGAAAACAGTACGTTCACCCCAGAAAACCATATATTTTCGGAAAGTACACATTCCAACAAATCCAAATTGGGTATGCATGTCTTTCTACGCCAAAGTACCAAGCCGCAAATCATTCCTAAATTTGGTGATTTTGGTGACATTTCCAAAAATCACCTCAAAATATCTACCCTGCAGCATCTTATTACCCACATACTTTTAGGTATCAAGAGAAATCACCCCAAATATGAAAGCCTAGGGTCCTCTGAACAGTTTGATGCCAAATATGTATAGGTGTACCCAAGCACGTGGCATATAGGGGCCCTAAAATGAAGACCCCCCCTTGTATGTTCTGTCATTTCAGGTACTGCAAAATCAACACATTTACATCGTTTTGGGGGGGCAAAGGTAGAAAAAAGTAAGTTCACCCCAGAAAACCATATATTTTCGGAAAGTACACATTCCCACGAATCTAAATTGGGTATGCATGTCTTTCTACTACAAAGTACCAAGCCGCAAACCATTCCTAAATTTGGTGATTTTGGGGACATTTCCAAAAATCACCTCAAAATATCTACCCTGCAGCATCGTATTACCCACATACTTTTAGGTATCAAGAGAAATCACCCCAAATATGAAAGCATAGGGTCCTCTGAACAGTTTGATGCCCAATATGTATAGGTGTACCCAAGCACGTGGCATATAGGGGCCCTAAAATGAAGACCCCCATATGGTCTGTCATTTCAGGTACTGCAAAATCAACACATTTACATTGTTTTTGTGGGGGCAAAGGTAGAAAAAAGTAAGTTCACCCCAGAAAACCATATATTTTCGGAAAGTACACATTCCCACGGATCTAAATTGGGTATGCATGTCTTTGTACTCCAAAGTACCAAGCCGCAAATCATTCCTAAATTTGGTGATTTTGGGGACATTTCCAAAAATGACTTCAAAATTTCTACCCTGCAGCATCGTATTACCCACATACTTTTAGGTATCAAGAAAAACCACCCCAAATATGAAAGCCTAGGGTCCTCTGAACAGTTTGATGCCCAATATGTATAGGTGTACCCAAGCACGTGGCATATAGGGGCCCCAAAAGGAAGACCCCCATATGGTCTGTCATTTCAGGTACTGCAAAATCAACACATATACATAGTTTTGGGGGGAGCAAAGGTAGAAAAAAGTACATTCACCCCAGAAAACCATATATTTTCGGAAAGTACACATTCCCGCAAATCCAAATTGGGTATGCATGTCCTTGTACTCCAAAGTACCAAGCCGCAAGCCTTTCCTAAATTTGGCGATAAAAGCAACAGTTTTTACATTTTTGAAAATTGCCTAAAAATATTGCAATTGGACGCATTTATCTCACCCAATTTCTTACATACAATTCTAAAACACCATAAATACTGATGCCAAGGGTCAACTGAACCGTTTGATGCCCAATATGCATTGATATACCAAGGCAGCTGGCAGCTGGCATGTGCGGACCCCAAATGAAAATAGTGCATATGATTTTTCTCCGCTGCCGATTCGCCTTCTGTGAACATAGTCCCTTGACTTCATATTATGTGCCTCAAGACCCTCCTAACAGCAAAGACCCAAAACCATATATTTTTGGAAAGTACACATTCTGACGAATCCAAAAAAGATAAAGATGTCTTTCTACACCAAACTGCAAAGCTTTTCTAAACGCAGAGGTTTTTACATTTCTGAAAATCGCCTAAAATTGTTGCAGTTTGCCGCATTTATCGCACACAATGTTTTACGTATAAAGAAAAATCACCCTAAATATGGACGTCAGAGGTCTACTAAATAGTTTGATGCCCAATATGCATAGATTTACCAAAGTATGTGGCGTGTACGGACCCCAAATGAAAAACATGCCTATGAATTTTCACGCTAGCCAACTAAGCTGCAGAAAAGAGAGCCCCAACTGTGCGTTATGTGCCATAAGACCCCAAAACTGTAAAAAGACCCCCAGAAACCCATATATTTTTGGAAAGCATATATTCTGGCGAATCAAACAAAGTAAAATAAATCTTTCTATACCAAAGCACCAAACAGCAAAACTATACTAAATATACATAAGGAACAATAATGCATGGATAAAATTGCAATAAAACCACAAAAATAGCGTAAATCAATGAAATAACAAAATAATTGATCCGACAGCGTAATTAGTGGCCGAAATCGATTATCCAATAGTCACGCTGTCAAAATAACATGCTTTTAGGCAAAACAAACAGTACAATGAATAAGTAAAAAAAAAAAAAAACACCTGTTTGTGAGTTTTTGTGTATACATATTTGTGCACTAATAAATGTTGTCTGAGTGTGCAAATACATGTAATTAACTGTAAATAAGTGTACAAAATCGACCAAGTGTGCTAAAATAAAAAAATACAAACTTTTACTAAAATGTTTATGTAAGTGTATAAATGTACTGTAGGTATGTGTAAGTGCAGGTAAGTGTGTAAAAAAACGTGCACTTACCGTTTTTGTAGCAGGAGGATCGCTGGAACCGAAGGAGGACTCCTGGCAGCGTGTCTGCAGAGTTACTGCGCAGCAGGAAGTGAGTGGGCGGGTGGTGCGACGAGGAGGAGGTAAGCCAGCAGCAGCAGCGCTTACATTGCGCTTCTGCTACTTTGAAGTCGGATCTGCGACAATCGCGTCGCAGATCCGACTTGACAGCCCCCCAGCCACGTGACCCAGGGGGCTGTCTACCCTCCTGACTCTCTGCAGAGATGGCAAAAGCCGGGGGCTCAGCTGCAATAGAACGTACGAGGTACGTTCTTGGAAGCCTGAGCCCTGAACCGCCAGCACGTACGCCGTACGTGCTTGGCGGTTAAAGGGTTAAAGGGATGGTGTCATGATTTTTATGGAGTAGTTTTTATTTCTAGATGACATTGTTTACAACACAAATAATTTAATAATTTAATTTTACCATATAAAATTTTATTCCTGAAACAATAAGTATATATTTTTTACTTGTAATTGGTGTGTAGGCAGCCATCTCAGGTCATTTTGCCTGAGCCTGTGCTTTCAGATTAAGGGGCAGATTTATCAAGGGTCGAATTTCGAAGTAGAAAATACTCGACCATCGAATAGAATCGTCCGACATTCTAATTCGAAGGCGGAGGATTTTATTCATTGTACGATCGTTTTCCGATCATACGATCATACTCGAACGATTGTACTATTTAACTTCAAAACCCAAAAACTTATAAAATTGCTCTGGAAGGTCTCCATAGGCTAACATAGCACTTCGGCAGGTTTAAGTTGGCGAAGTATTGAAGTCGAAGTTTTTTAAAGAAACAGTACTTTGATTATCGAATGGTCGAATAGTCGTACGATTTTTACTTCAAATCGAAGTTGAAGTAAATTCGAAGTCGTACTATCCTATTCAATGGTCAAAGTATTCAAAAAATTACTTTGAATTTCACATTTTTTTACTTTGAAAATTCCCTCGAATTCACTTCGACTCTTGATAAATCTGCAATAGCAGATAGACAGGAGCCGACGATCACGGATAGTATTAAGATAAAAAAACATCTTTATTTCCAAGCATCTTTAAAAACACAAACAGGCATCCTCTTGGAGCTCTTTAGCTAAACCATATGGTGTCTAGTCACCTGACGCGTTTCGTGCCTCTCTTTGGCACTTCATCAGAGGTGGAGTCTAGTCCTAGCTCTCTGCCTTATATAGTGAGTACAATTAAAACAACATACCCTTTAAAACTTGCATATTACACTTTAGGTTTATTATCAGGCTATCAATTTACTATATAATTATGGGGATATTAATCAAATTTATACAATTATCGGAATCCAAATTGGGGACTATTTTTATCCATATATATTTAATTTAATTCAATTTGGTTTAAAGAAAACATGAAACCTCCCAATCACTATTTAACCCCTGTGGGAGGCGTGTCTTCAATGTAAAGATCCAGTATACCTCCCTTTGATCTATCAATTTCTGCAAATCTCCTCCTCTCACTCCTAATTTAACTGATTCAATAGCCTGGAATTTTACTAAGCTGAAGTTGCTGTTATGGTTTAACATAATATGTTTACTTATGGCTGATACTCTCTTGTGGTTACAGCTGGTGTAATCCGAGTTATTCAAGTCAATGGGTACAAGATGCTCTCGCACCCGTTCCTTTAAAGGTCTGCAGGTGCGACCCACATATTGTTTGCCACATTCACATGTGGCTAAATAAATGACACATTTAGAATCACAGTTAATATAACTCCGTATAGGAAAATTCTTCCCAGTTATACTGCTCTGAAAGCTATCCTTAACCATTATGTGTTTGCAAACCTTACATCTATTTTTGCCACATTTGTAACATCCATTTTTGTTTAACCATTTGTTGCTATCTTTTCTAGGTTTTCTTGAAGAATATAAACTTGGGGAGACATCACTAGCAATGGTTCTGTTGCGTTTGAATACAAATCTAATCTCATCTAAGACTGACTGATCTAACAATGGATCCATTCTAAGGACATCCAATCTTTTTTTAATTATTTTTTTAATCTGGTTTGCCTGACTGCTATAAGGAGTAATAAACAGTGTTGACTGTTCATTAAGATGTTTCTGTGATTTTTTTCTTTTGTCTGTCTGTCTATCATTCTGTTTTCTCTTATAGGCCCCACTTAAAAGATCCTGTCTAGAGGTAGCCACTGCTCTCTCATAGGCCTCTTTAATGGCCCTCGTATCATATTTCCTTTCCAGCAGTCTATCCCAAAGTGCCATGGCTTGGTTCTGGAAGGCATCCCATGTGGTGCAAATACGTCTTAGACGCAAAAATTGCCCCACCGGGATGCCCCCCAGGACCGATTTGGGATGACAGCTGTCAGCCCTCAGTATTGTGTTTCTCATGATGGGTTTCATGTATACATCACATTCAATTTTATCCTGAGTAACACCCTTCAGTGAAATATCCAAGAACTCAATTTAATTTTTTTGCCAGTTATGTGTGAAATGTAAATTATAATTGTTAGTATTACAATATTCTACAAATTTAGTGGCTTCCTGCTCAGTACTCTTCCATATTACAATTAAATCATCTATATAACGATGATAGGTTTTTATACTCTGTCTGAAGGGGTTAATCTGTCCATAGACGCTGCACCGCTCCCACCAACCCATCACTAGGTTGGCATATGTGGGGGCAAATTTTGCCCCCATAGCGGTGCCTCGTCTCTGGAGATAAAAAACCCCATCAAACATAAAATAATTATGTGTTAGGAGATACTCAATACTGAGCAGGACAAACTGTTGTGTATCTGTATCATAAATGTTAGACTAAAGAAGCCAAAATTCTATAGCCTTCATCCCCATTTCATGTTGCATACTGGTATATAAAGAGGTAACGTCTAGTGTCAGCCAACTAAACTTATCTGACCACTTGATCTCTTCTACTATCTGTAAGTAATGGCCTGTATCTCTCACATATGAAGGCAACAATTTGACTATGGGTTGTAACATGTTATCCACAATACGGGAGAGATTCTCATTCAGACCATCGATTCCAGAGATTATAGGTCTCCCTCTAACCTGTTCAATCCTTTTATGGACTTTTGGCAATACATGAAAAATAGGTATCTTAGAGTTACCAGGAATTATATCATCATGTTGATCTTTAGTAAATACTTTTGTACCCACTCCGAAATCAAATATTGTTTCTAAGATGGCTCTATATTCATTAGTTGGATCATTGGGTAAAGGCTCGTATGTCTCATAATCGTCCAGTTGTCTAGAACATTCTGCAAAATATTGTAATCTGTCCAACACCACCACCGATCCACCCTTATCCGAATTCTTAATTGTAATTTCCTTGTTGTCAGATAGTTCTTTTAATGCTTTTTTTTCCCCAAGGCTAATGTCGGAATTAACTTTATATTTTCTCATTACAGTGTTAGTTTTATGTGATAATTTTTTAAAAGAACTATCTGACAACAAGGAAATTACAATTAAGAATTCGGATAAGGGTGGATCGGTGGTGGTGTTGGACAGATTACAATATTTTGCCGAATGTTCTAGACAACTGGACGATTATGAGACAAACGAGCCTTTACCCAATGATCCAACTAATGAATATAGAGCCATCTTAGAAACAATATTTGATTTCGGAGTGGGTACAAAAGTATTTACTAAAGATCAACATGATGATATAATTCCTGGTAACTCTAAGATACCTATTTTTCATGTATTGCCAAAAGTCCATAAAGGGATTGAACAGGTTAGAGGGAGACCTATAATCTCTGGAATCGATGGTCTGAATGAGAATCTCTCCCGTATTGTGGATAACATGTTACAACCCATAGTCAAATTGTTGCCTTCATATGTGAGAGATACAGGCCATTACTTACAGATAGTAGAAGAGATCAAGTGGTCAGATAAGTTTAGTTGGCTGACACTAGACGTTACCTCTTTATATACCAGTATACAACATGAAATGGGGATGAAGGCTATAGAATTTTGGCTTCTTTACTCTAACATTTATGATACAGATACACAACAGTTTGTCCTGCTCAGTATTGAGTATCTCCTAACACATAATTATTTTATGTTTGATGGGGTTTTTTATCTCCAGAGACGAGGCACCGCTCTGGGGGCAAAATTTGCCCCCACATATGCAACCTAGTGATGGGTTGGTGGGAGCGGTGCAGCGTCTATGGACAGATTAACCCCTTCAGACAGAGTATAAAAACCTATCATCATTATATAGATGATTTAATTGTAATATGGGAGAGTACTGAGCAGGAAGCCACTAAATTTGTAGAATATTGTAATACTAACAATTATAATTTACATTTCACACATAACTGGCACAAAAAATGAAATTGAGTTCTTGGATATTTCACTGAAGGGTGTTATTCAGGATAAAATTGAATGTGATGTACAGTATACATGAAACCCATCATGAGAAACACAATACTGAGGGCTGACAGCTGTCATCCCAAATCGGTCCTGGGGGGCATCCCGGTGGGGCAATTTTTGCGTCTAAGACGTATTTGCACCACATGGGATGCCTTCCAGAACCAAGCCATGGCACTTTGGGATAGACTGCTGGAAAGGAAATATGATAAGAGGCCTATGAGAGAGCAGTGGCTACCTCTAGACAGGATCTTTTAAGTGGGGCCTATAAGAGAAAACAGAATGATAGACAGACAGACAAAAGAAAAAATTCACAGAAACATCTTAATGAACAGTCAACACTGTTTATTACTCCTTATAGCAGTCAGGCAAACCAGATTAAAAAAATAATTAAAAAAAGATTGGATGTCCTTAGAATGGATCCATTGTTAGATCAGTCAGTCTTAGATGAGATTAGATTTGTATTCAAACGCAATAGAACCATTGCTAGTGATGTCTCCCCAAGTTTATATTCTTCAAGAAAACCTAGAAAAGAAAGCAACAAATGGTTAAACAAAAATGGATGTTACAAATGTGGCAAAAATAGATGTAAGGTTTGCAAACACATAATGGTTAAGGATAGCTTTCAGAGCAGTATAAGGGCTAGTCCACACGGGGAGATAGCCACGCGTTTGCGGTCGCGGCGACAAAGCGCCGCGCCAGTCGCCGCGACCGGCGCAGGCGACAGTTTTGTATGGGCGCCTATGTAAAAACGCCTGTGCTAACCACACGAGGCGATGCGCTTTTCAACAGTCGCCTGAAAAAGCCTGGCGAGGCATTTTCAGGCGACTGTTGAAAAGCGCATCGCCTCGTGTGGTTAGCACAGGCGTTTTTACATAGGCGCCCATACAAAACTGTCGCCTGCGCCGGTCGCGGCGACTGGCGCGGCGCTTTGTCGCCGCGACCGCAAACGCGTGGCTATCTCCCCGTGTGGAATAGCCCTAACTGGGAAGAATTTTCCTATACGGAGTTATATTAACTGTGATTCTAAATGTGTCATTTATTTAGCCACATGTGAATGTGGCAAACAATATGTGGGTCGCACCTGCAGACCTATAATCTCTGGAATCGATGGTCTGAATGAGAATCTCTCCCGTATTGTGGATAACATGTTACAACCCATAGTCAAATTGTTGCCTTCATATGTGAGAGATACAGGCCATTACTTACAGATAGTAGAAGAGATCAAGTGGTCAGATAAGTTTAGTTGGCTGACACTAGACGTTACCTCTTTATATACCAGTATACAACATGAAATGGGGATGAAGGCTATAGAATTTTGGCTTCTTTACTCTAACATTTATGATACAGATACACAACAGTTTGTCCTGCTCAGTATTGAGTATCTCCTAACACATAATTATTTTATGTTTGATGGGGTTTTTTATCTCCAGAGACGAGGCACCGCTATGGGGGCAAAATTTGCCCCCACATATGCAACCTAGCGATGGGTTGGTGGGAGCGGTGCAGCGTCTATGGACAGATTAACCCCTTCAGACAGAGTATAAAAACCTATCATCGTTATATAGATGATTTAATTGTAATATGGGAGAGTACTGAGCAGGAAGCCACTAAATTTGTAGAATATTGTAATACTAACAATTATAATTTACATTTCACACATAACTGGCACAAAAAATGAAATTGAGTTCTTGGATATTTCACTGAAGGGTGTTACTCAGGATAAAATTGAATGTGATGTATACATGAAACCCATCATGAGAAACACAATACTGAGGGCTGACAGCTGTCATCCCAAATCGGTCCTGGGGGGCATCCCGGTGGGGCAATTTTTGCGTCTAAGACGTATTTGCACCACATGGGATGCCTTCCAGAACCAAGCCATGGCACTTTGGGATAGACTGCTGGAAAGGAAATATGATACGAGGGCCATTAAAGAGGCCTATGAGAGAGCAGTGGCTACCTCTAGACAGGATCTTTTAAGTGGGGCCTATAAGAGAAAACAGAATGATAGACAGACAGACAAAAGAAAAAATTCACAGAAACATCTTAATGAACAGTCAACACTGTTTATTACTCCTTATAGCAGTCAGGCAAACCAGATTAAAAAAATAATTAAAAAAAGATTGGATGTCCTTAGAATGGATCCATTGTTAGATCAGTCAGTCTTAGATGAGATTAGATTTGTATTCAAACGCAATAGAACCATTGCTAGTGATGTCTCCCCAAGTTTATATTCTTCAAGAAAACCTAGAAAAGATAGCAACAAATGGTTAAACAAAAATGGATGTTACAAATGTGGCAAAAATAGATGTAAGGTTTGCAAACACATAATGGTTAAGGATAGCTTTCAGAGCAGTATAACTGGGAAGAATTTTCCTATACGGAGTTATATTAACTGTGATTCTAAATGTGTCATTTATTTAGCCACATGTGAATGTGGCAAACAATATGTGGGTCGCACCTGCAGACCTTTAAAGGAACGGGTGCGAGAGCATCTTGTACCCATTGACTTGAATAACTCGGATTACACCAGCTGTAACCACAAGAGAGTATCAGCCATAAGTAAACATATTATGTTAAACCATAACAGCAACTTCAGCTTAGTAAAATTCCAGGCTATTGAATCAGTTAAATTAGGAGTGAGAGGAGGAGATTTGCAGAAATTGATAGATCAAAGGGAGGTATACTGGATCTTTACATTGAAGACACGCCTCCCACAGGGGTTAAATAGTGATTGGGAGGTTTCATGTTTTCTTTAAACCAAATTGAATTAAATTAAATATATATGGATAAAAATAGTCCCCAATTTGGATTCCGATAATTGTATAAATTTGATTAATATCCCCATAATTATATAGTAAATTGATGGCCTGATAATAAACCTAAAGTGTAATATGCAAGTTTTAAAGGGTATGTTGTTTTAATTGTACTCACTATATAAGGCAGAGAGCTAGGACTAGACTCCACCTCTGATGAAGTGCCAAAGAGAGGCACGAAACGCGTCAGGTGACTAGACACCATATGGTTTAGCTAAAGAGCTCCAAGAGGATGCCTGTTTGTGTTTTTAAAGATGCTTGGAAATAAAGATGTTTTTTTATCTTAATACTATCCGTGGTTGTCGGCTCCTGTCTATCTGCTATTGCTTTGGACGTTGTTAGTGTGCCTGGAGCGGAGTCCGGCTGACAGAGGGCCACCACGAGGATAGACGCAGACCAGCCACATGTGAGTAATCTGTATACGTACTCTTGATAAATCTGCCCCTAAGTGAGCGCTGCACAATGGAACTGCTTTCAGTTAAGATATTCTTCCTCCTACTCAATGTAACTGGAGGAGTCACAGTGAGACTCTTGAGTGCTATTTTCATATGTACAAAGGAGCTGTTATCTCGTGTCAGAGAGCTGTTATCTGATTACCTTCCCATTGTTCTATTTCTGGGGGGAAAGGGAGGGGGTTGATATCACTCCAATTTGCAGTGCAGAATTAAAGAGTGACTGAATATCAGAGCACAAGTCACATGACTAAGGGCACCTGGGAAGCTAACAACATGTCTAGCCTCATGACAGATTTCAAAATTAAATATAAAAAAATCTATTTGCTCTTTTTAAAAATGGATTGCTGTGCAAAAATCTGCTGGAGCAGCACTAAGCGTCCACATGGTACAAAATGCGTAAATAAAATACTTTTTTATTGCATCAACTATTGGACTGAAGTCCTGTTTGTGGAATGCTAAATAACACACCTTGCAAATGCAATTTTGTGCTGTGCAAGAAGCAATGGCTTCTTCGGTCTTGCTTCCCACCTTACACTGAATGCAATCAGTTGCAAGCTAACTTGCTATACCCTACCTATACAGTATGCACTGTTCTGCTGTCTGATTAAGTACATTGTTATTTAGTGACTCAGCCCCATTGACCTTGATAATGAACCGTATCATTCCTCGGATGTGGTCCTTTCCCAAGAATCTACACAGGTGTCAAAAAGATCCAGGGATATACTGTATAGAGAAAGTCTCTGTTATGTTCTTTTGCTCATCCTACCAATGGCCAAAATGGATGGTGTGTCAGGACAATATTCAGATTTATGTTACATAGCTACATAGTTACGTAGTTAAATTGGGTTAAAAAAATCCAAAGTCCATCAATTTCAACCCAAAACCAAAATCCATCAATTTTAACCACTTCAAATGCACCCCAGCATTCATACATACATACACACACTGACCCCTCTATACCCTTACATAAACTCTATATTCCCATATCTATACTAAGTATAGATTTTAGTATCAAAATAGCCTTGGATATTATGCTTGTCCAAGAAATCATACAAACCACTCTTAAAAGCATTAACAGAATCAGCCATCACAACATCACCCGGCAGTGCATTCCACAACCTCACTGTCCTCACTGTGAAGAACCACCTAAGTTGCTTCAAATGAAAGTTCTTTTCCTCTAGAAGGAGTGGCCTCTGGTGCAGTGATCCTCTTTATGGGTACCAAATCCCCTGCTATTTGTCTATAATGTCTTCTAATGTACTTGTAAAGTGTAATTATGTCCCCTCACAAAGGTCTGTTTTCCAGAAAAAAACAACCCTAACCTTGAAAGTCTACCCTTATAACTTAATTCTTCAATCCCGATAACCAGTTTAGTTGCACCTCTTTACACTCTCTCCAGCTCATATATATCCTTCTTAAGGACTGAGCCCCAAACTGCACTGTATACTCCAGGTAAGGCCTTTCCAGAGACTTATAAAGAGGCAAAATTATGTTTTCATCCCTTGAGTTTCTGCTTTGTTTAGGACTATTACTGGGACTATTAAGAAGGAAACCTTCATTAAATGGTTTCCTCATTTGTATAGGCATACAAAAAAATAACAGTTCCTTGATTAAATGTATATTTATTAAGCAGCATTTTAAAGACAACCATTTATCTTCTGTGTTTAACCTTGTAAAAAGGTTTTCCCAGTTAATATGTTGCAGAGATGCCCTTTTACTGGCAAAGTTTGCATGTCTAAAATTTTATGTTTTAGTTACTCCCTTATAGAGTTGTTTCTGCAACATAATCTCAAAGGCTCAAAGGAGACCATGTCATGATCCCTATTCCCTAAATGCTCATCCACACAAATGCTAGAGATGAGTTCAATATTTAGTTATTACCAGGTCCAAAAGAGAATCATTCTTAGTAGGTTCTTGAATGAGCTGAAATAAAAAGTTATCTACAAACCTGCTAGCTTTTTCATTACATTACTCCAGTCAATATCTGAATAATTGAAGTCACCCATGATAATAACTTGACCTAGTTGAAGCCGCTTTGTAAAATTTGTAAAATTAGCAGAGCTTCATTTTCGTCACTTATACAATGAGTAGAATACACCAATGATCATTTTCTTTGTAACCTTTTGCTCTGTCAAAATCTCTACCCAGAGGGATTCCACACCCTGCTTAGTGCCATCAATGGTTATTTCTTTAGTGCATGGCTTTAATTCAGGCTTTGCATATGAACACATTTCTCCACCATTTTTAATCCCTCTGTCCCTCATAAAAAGGGTGTAACAATTTAAATTCACAGCCCAGTCAAATGTTTCATCCAACCAGTTCTTAGTGTTACCAATTATATACGGTAATAGTTTTTAGAGCATGCAATTAATTCTCGCTCCCATATTTTACCTCACAAACTCCATGCATTTGCTAGCATACAGCATAGGTTATTACTTTTCCTATTGAAATGTACATTATTTAATTACTTTAAGTATTAGCCTGTTTTGCGTTTGACAGAGGTTGTTTGACCTAATAAATCCAAGTTTTCACTTTTTGCAACAAAGAGGTGTTGCAGCAGTATTTTTTTTCCTTTTACAGCGGCACCTCTCTGGTAAACAATTGCCTAGTTTAAACATTCCCCCATTCTTTCCCCTAGCACAGTGGACCCCCTTTAATTGAGGTGCAATCCGTCATGACTATATTGGTTTTACCGCAAGGAAAAATCAGCCCATTGCTCTAGAAACCCAAACCCTTCACTTAAGGTGGCCGTAAACATTCCAAAATAAGCTGCCAACAGATTAAGTTAGTATTTTATTGGGCAATGTATGGGGCCCTCAGATGGGCTTCCCCAATCGATATCTGGCCAAAAGTCGGCCAGATGTGAATCAGATTGCTTTATAAAAACCATCGGATCGAGGACCGCATCTGGTCGTTGTTGTTGTCCTTGATCCAACCGCCATATGCTTTTCATTGTACTTAATAAGTAACACAATCATATTGCAGTCAGTAAATAAGCTATAGGACCTAGCAAAATAAAATAAGTTTGTTAGCTAAACATTAAAAGTTTGTTTCTCCAGATTTTTTTTTCCATTATCTATAGCTATTTTGCAGATTTATTGACTAGCTTTTTTTATGCTGAAATACCTCAGTGATAGCACAGTTTACAGGTAAGCTATTTTATGGACCCAGACAGGGTATCTAATTTTTAATGAGCAGTGTGAAGCTAGTTAGCCAGACTTATTGCATGCTAGATACATTAGTTCTCTGCATTAGTGTCCTGCTGCTTCTTAAATACTAAGATAAGTAAGAAAATGCCCATGTTTTCAGTTACCAGCAACAGACCTAAAGAGAAAATATGTCCAGAATTCTCTTGGACTGACATATAAACCAGGAGCTTATTTTTAAGCAAATATTTTGATTTACAAAATACCTCAGCAAGGGGACTAGATCTGGGAACTTGTGTGCCCTTTTATCAAAATCTTCCCCTGACCTATCTTAAAGGACTAGTAACATCAAAAAATGTAATTGTTTTAAAGTAATAAAAATATAATGCAGTGTTGCCCTGCACTAGTGAAACTGCTGTGTTTGCTACAGAAACACTACTAATGTTTATATAAATAAGGTGCTGTGTAGCCATGGGGGCAGCTATTCAAAGGAGAAAAGGTTCAGGTTACTCAGCAGATAGCATATAAGCTCTGTAGAACATAATGTTATCTGTTATCCATTATTTATCCTGTGCCATATAGCCTTTTTTTAATTTCCGCCATTGCTACTTATCAGCTTGTTTATATGAACTATAGTAGTGTTTCTGAAGCAAACAGGTTAGTTTTACCAGTGCAGGGCAACACTACGTGATATTTTCATTACTTTAAAACACTTTCAGTTTTTGGTGTTACTGGTACTTTAAAGGGATGTTTTCATTTACGGTCACCAAAAAAATAAAGGGGGTTGGTTCCCTCACTGGGTCCATTAATTTGCCCCTACTCTGCAATGCCTATAGGAGAACTAAACCCTAAAAACGAATATGGCTAGAAAAGACATATCTTGTAACCTGTGGGAGGATTGTGGTTGCCTTGGGCTGGTATAGAAGCATAAATATTATATACAACATTTCTGCCCTACTTCTTTAGTTAAGCTTTAGTTGTCCTTTAAAACATAGTACATGACTGGGGCAGCTGGGAAACTGACAATATGTCTAGCCCCATGTCAAATTTCAAAATTCAATATAAAAAAAATCTGTTTGCTCTTTTGATAATTGGATTTCAGTGCAGAATTCTGCTGGAACAGCACTATTAACTGATGTGTTTTGAAAAAAACATGTTTTTCCTTTATCCCTTTAAGTTG
Organism: Xenopus laevis; assembly: GCF_017654675.1. Lineage (NCBI taxonomy): Eukaryota > Metazoa > Chordata > Amphibia > Anura > Pipidae > Xenopus > Xenopus laevis. The sequence goes on from NC_054372.1 coordinate 87,789,806, forward strand.
GGTTGAAAAAACACTAGTGGAAACCCTCTACATGAACCCCAGTGCACTTATATACACATACGTATACAAATATAGATATACACTAACATATATAACTACAGAAGAACCCCAATTTTACATTTCCGGAGGGAGGGGCTGTGTCAAAATGGCATTTTTTCGGGAAAACTTAAAATGCAGGAATGTAAAATTAGGGTATATACCAATAGCTATACTAACTAGCTGTAGAACTGAAGATCATAATAGCTTTGGATATGATGCCTGTACAAGAAATCATTTAAGCTACTCTTAAAGATATTAATAATATCTGCCATAACATCACCCCGCAGAGCATTCCGCAACTTTGCAGCCCTCACTGTGATAGACCACCTAAACTGCTTTAAATGAAGTATCAGTTGCTCAAGTCTAAAGGGGTGGCCTATGGTGCATTTATCTTTTTGGTGAGAAATGTACTTGATGAGTAATGAGTAATCATGGCCATTCTCCAGGAAAAAAAAACACAACCTTGTCTACCCTCATAGTTTAAATCCTCCATCCCTTTTTCCAGTTTAATTGCACGTCTCTGCACTTTCCCCAGCTGATTAATATCCTTCTTAAGGACGCAAGCTCAAAACTGCACTGCATACTCAAGATGAGGCCTTACCAGGGGTATATAGAGAGGCAGACTATAGTTTTATTCCTTGAGTGAATGCTCTTTTTATGCAAGATGGTATTCTTTTAAGCTTTAGTAGCCACAGAATGACACTGCCTAGAGTTACACAGCTTGTTATTCACAAAACTTCCCATATCCTTCTCAATTAAAGGAACAGTAACACCAAAAAATGCAAGTGTTTTAAAGGAATTACAATATAATGTACTGTTGCTCTGTATTGGTAAAATAGGTCTGTTTTTTTCAGAAACGCTACTACATATGAGAACAGGATACTCAATAGATAACAGATATGTTCTGAAGAATCCCATTGTATACTAAAGCGCTTATCTGGTATCGGTTGTGTATCCTGTACCTTTTATCCCTTTTCATCTTTGAATGGCTGCCCCCATGGCTACACAGCAGCTTGTTTACATACACTATAGTAGAGTTTGTGAAGCAAACACACCAGTTGTACCAGTGCACTAAAACACTGGTGTAATTAGAAGACGCTCCATTTACCATCACCCTTTGTAATCTATCCTTCAGCCAGTTCTCTCTTCTCAGCCACTAACCTTCAGTGCGGTACGGTATCAAACACTTTTTATGTTATCAAAGTGTATATAATTTGATGAGGGCCGAAATAAATTATAGTGTTTCAATACTAAGATTAGGGATGTCGCGGACTGTTCGCCGGCGAACTTGTTCGCGCGAACATCGGCTGTTCGCGCTCGCCGAATGTTCGCGAACGTCGCGCGACGTTCGCCATTTTGGGTTCGCCTTACCTGGCGCTTTTTTTTGACCTCTCACCCCAGACCAGCAGATACATGGCAGCCAATCAGGAAGCTCTCCCTCCTGGACCACCCCCACACCCCCTGGACCACTCCCCTTCCATATATAAACTGAAGCCCTGCAGCGTTTTTTCATTCTGCCTGTGTGTGCTTGCAAGAGCTAGTGTAGGGAGAGAGCTGTTACTGATTTCACTGATTTCTTTGAGGGACAGTTGATAGTAAGTTTGCTGGCTAGTAATCTACTTGATACTGCTCTGTATTGGAGGGATAGAAGTCTGCAGGGATTTGAGGGACATTTTAGGGTAGCTTTGCTGGCTAGTAATCTACCTTCTACTGCAGTGCTCTGTATGTAGCTGCCTGCTGTGGGCACTGATCTCTTCTGATCTCATCTGCTGACTGCTGTAATAACCCAATAGTCCTTGTAAGGACTGCTTTTATTTTCTTTTTTGTTTTTTTACTTTGCTAGTTGCTACTATAAGCCCAGTGCTATTAGTCTAGCAGTGTTGGGGAGTGGGACTGGTGTGCTACTGTGCTGCTCCTAGTAGTTCAGCAGCACCAACCCGAGAAAAATATTTTTTTTAATATACATATATTTTTTTTTCTTTTACTTATCTTACTGTTCTTTAACGTGTACAGTGCTGTTGCTGTTCTTCATAGTAGTGCACCAATAGTAGTGCACTTGCAGGCATTATTTGCTCAGTGTGTTCTTCATTTTCAAACAACAACCATCTAGCTGTGTGAGCTTGTTCACATTCTGTCTAAATATCAATAATAATACCGTCTCTAGAAACACCACCCGAGTGACGTTTTTCAGGCAGCAATAATATATTCCGTATCCACTGCTGTAGTAGTGTATACGTTAACCTTGTAGGCATTATTTGCTCAGTGTGTTCTTCATTTTCAAACAACAACCATCTAGCTGTGTGAGCTTGTTCACATTCTGTCTAAATATCAATAATAATACCGTCTCTAGAAACACCACCCGAGTGACGTTTTTCAGGCAGCAATCATATATATCGTATCCACTGCTGTAGTAGTGTATACGTTAACCTTGTAGGCATTATTTGCTCAGTGTGTTCTTCATTTTCAAACAACAACCATCTAGCTGTGTGAGCTTGTTCACATTCTGTCTAAATATCAATAATAATACCGTCTCTAGAAACACCACCCGAGTGACGTTTTTCAGGCAGCAATCATATATATCGTATCCACTGCTGTAGTAGTGTATACGTTAACCTTGTAGGCATTATTTGCTCAGTGTGTTCTTCATTTTCAAACAACAACCATCTAGCTGTGTGAGCTTGTTCACATTCTGTCTAAATATCAATAATAATACCGTCTCTAGAAACACCACCCGAGTGACGTTTTTCAGGCAGCAATATATATTCGTATCCACTGCTGTAGTAGTGTATACGTTAACCTTGTAGGCATTATTTGCTCAGTGTGTTCTTCATTTCAAACAACAACCATCTAGCTGTGTGAGCTTGTTCACATTCTGTCTAAATATCAATAATAATACCGTCTCTAGAAACACCACCGAGTGACGTTTTTCAGGCAGCAATAATATATCGTATCCACTGCTGTAGTAGTGTATACGTTAACCTTGTAGGCTTTTTGCTCAGTGTGTTCTTCATTTTCAAACAACAACCATCTAGCTGTGTGAGCTTGTTCACATTCTGTCTAAATATCAATAATAATACCGTCTCTAGAAACACCACCCGAGTGACGTTTTTCAGGCAGCAATATATATTCGTATCCACTGCTGTAGTAGTGTATACGTTAACCTTGTAGGCTTTTTGCTCAGTGTGTTCTTCATTTTCAAACAACAACCATCTAGCTGTGTGAGCTTGTTCACATTCTGTCTAAATATCAATAATAATACCGTCTCTAGAAACACCACCCGAGTGACGTTTTTCAGGCAGCAATATATATTCGTATCCACTGCTGTAGTAGTGTATACGTTAACCTTGTAGGCATTATTTGCTCAGTGTGTTCTTCATTTTCAAACAACAACCATCTAGCTGTGTGAGCTTGTTCACATTCTGTCTAAATATCAATAATAATACCGTCTCTAGAAACACCACCCGAGTGACGTTTTTCAGGCAGCAATAATATATTCGTATCCACTGCTGTAGTAGTGTATACGTTAACCTTGTAGGCTTGTTTGCTCAGTGTGTTCTTCATTTTCAAACAACAACCATCTAGCTGTGTGAGCTTGTTCACATTCTGTCTAAATATCAATAATAATACCGTCTCTAGAAACACCACCCGAGTGACGTTTTTCAGGCAGCAATAATATATTCCGTATCCACTGCTGTAGTAGTGTATACGTTAACCTTGTAGGCATTATTTGCTCAGTGTGTTCTTCATTTTCAAACAACAACCATCTAGCTGTGTGAGCTTGTTCACATTCTGTCTAAATATCAATAATAATACCGTCTCTAGAAACACCACCCGAGTGACGTTTTTCAGGCAGCAATCATATATTCGTATCCACTGCTGTAGTAGTGTATACGTTAACCTTGTAGGCTTATTTGCCAGTGTGTTCTTCTTTTCAAACAACAACCACTAGCTGTGTGAGCTTGTTCACATTCTGTCTAAATATCAATAATAATACCGTCTCTAGAAACACCACCGAGTGACGTTTTTCAGGCAGCAATAATATATTCCGTATCCACTGCTGTAGTAGTGTATACGTTACCTTGTAGGCCTTTTTGCCAGTGTGTTCTTCATTTTCAAACACACCATTAGCTGTGTGAGCTTTTCACATTCTGTCTAAATATCAATAATAATACCGTCTCTAGAAACACCACCCGAGTGACGTTTTTCAGGCAGCAATAATATATCCGTATCCACTGCTGTAGTAGTGTATACGTTAACCTTGTAGGCATTATTTGCTCAGTGTGTTCTTCATTTTCAAACAACAACCATCTAGCTGTGTGAGCTTGTTCACATTCTGTCTAAATATCAATAATAATACCGTCTCTAGAAACACCACCCGAGTGACGTTTTTCAGGCAGCAATCATATATTCGTATCCACTGCTGTAGTAGTGTATACGTTAACCTTGTAGGCATTATTTGCTCAGTGTGTTCTTCATTTTCAAACAACAACCATCTAGCTGTGTGAGCTTGTTCACATTCTGTCTAAATATCAATAATAATACCGTCTCTAGAAACACCACCCGAGTGACGTTTTTCAGGCAGCAATAATATATTCCGTATCCACTGCTGTAGTAGTGTATACGTTAACCTTGTAGGCATTATTTGCTCAGTGTGTTCTTCATTTTCAAACAACAACCATCTAGCTGTGTGAGCTTGTTCACATTCTGTCTAAATATCAATAATAATACCGTCTCTAGAAACACCACCCGAGTGACGTTTTTCAGGCAGCAATAATATATTCCGTATCCACTGCTGTAGTAGTGTATACGTTACCTTGTAGGCCTTGTTTGCCTCAGTGTGTTCTTCCATTCATTTTCAAACAACCACCATCTAGCTGTGTGAGCTTGTTTCACATTCTGTCTAAATATCAATAATAATACCGTCTCTAGAAACACCACCCGAGTGACGTTTTTCAGGCAGCAATACATATATTCCGTATCCACTGCTGTAGTAGTGTATACGTTAACCTTGTAGGCCATTATTTGCTCAGTGTTGTTTCTTCATTTTCAAACAACAACCATCTAGCTGTGTGAGCTTGTTCACATTCTGTCTAAATATCAATAATAATACCGTCTCTAGAAACACCACCCGAGTGACGTTTTTCAGGCAGCAATCATATATATCGTATCCACTGCTGTAGTAGTGTATACGTTGACCTTGTAGGCCTTGTTTGCCCAGTGTGTTCTTCTTCTTCATTTTCAAACAACAACCATCTAGCTGTGTGAGCTTGTTCACATTCTGTCTAAATATCAATAATAATACCGTCTCTAGCAACACCACCCGAGTGACGTTTTTCAGGCAGCAATAATATATTCCGTATCCACTGCTGTAGTAGTGTATACGTTGACCTTGTAGGCCTTGTTTGCCCAGTGTGTTCTTCTTCTTCATTTTCAAACAACTCCCATCTAGCTGTGTGAGCTTGTTCACATTCTGTCTAAATATCAATAATAATACCGTCTCTAGAAACACCACCTGAGTTGTTGTTGTTGTTGTTTTAAAAATAATGCCAGGCAAAGGCAGGCCGCCACGCAGAGGCACAAGGGGCCGTGCTGCTATGCTATCCTGTGGCCCTAGGAAATTGCCCAGTTTTAAAAAGGCAATGACCCTGAACTCCCAAAATGCTGAAGAGGTAGTTGACTGGCTTACACAGCACACCCCATCCTCTACCGTTTCTAACTTTACCACAACATCCTCATCCTCCACTGCTATGGGCACCCCCCGTAACACTTCCTCCACCACCGGCGCCCCTTCTTCACTGGAGTCAGAGGAGTTATTTTCACATGAGTTTCTTGAACTGAGTGATGCGCAACCATTATTGGCAGAAGAAGATGAAGGAGATGAGGACGTTACACCAGATTTAATTCTGGCAGAGAACACAACAGAGATGGACATAATGAGTGATGACGAGGAGGTCCCCGCTGCTGCTTCCTTCTGTGAGCTGTTAGAAGAAATTGATGCATCTGAGGAGAATGAGGATGAGGAGATTGATGTTTTATGGGTGCCCAGTAGAAGAGAGGAAGAGGAGGATAGTTCAGATGGAGAGACGGAGAGTCAGAGAGGCAGAAGGAGAATAAGACTTAGAAGAAGCAGGGAGGACAGCTCGCAGGGAACAGTAGGGCAACAACATGTATCGGCACCTGTGGTCAGCCGGCCAACGCACCCGCCATTGCCGCCAACGCCGCCGACTTCTACTGTTACCGCCAGATTGCCAGCCTCAAAAAGGTCAGCAGTGTGGGATTTTTTTAATGTGTGTGCCTCTGACAAAAGCGTTGTCATTTGCAATGAGTGCAGTCAGAAACTGAGTCTTGGGAAGCCCAACAGCCACATAGGTACAACTTCTATGCGAAGGCACATGAACGGCAAGCACAAAGCACTTTGGGAGCAACACCTCAAAGGCAACAGGCAAACTAAAAGCCACCCTCCTTCTGGTCCAGCATCTTACTGCTCTACCTCTGCTGTCCTTCACCCGTCTGAACCACCCTCCACTCCGCCTTCCACCTTGACCACCAGTTCCCATTCCCAGTCATCTGCCCCCAGCCAAGTTTCTGTGAGGGCCATGTTTGAGCGTAAGAAGCCAATGTCTGCTAGTCACCCCCTTGCCCGGCGTCTGACAGCTGGCTTGTCCGCACTCTTAGCCCGCCAGCTTTTACCATACCAGCTGGTGGACTCTGAGGCCTTCCGCAAATTTGTAGCAATTGGGACACCGCAGTGGAAGGTACCCAGCCGCAATTTTTTTTCAAAAAAGGGAATATCACACCTGTACCACCATGTGCAGAGCCAAGTCACCGCATCTCTGTCACTTAGTGTTGGGCCAAAGGTCCATATGACTACTGACGCATGGTCCTCCAAGCATGGTCAGGGCAGGTATGTCACCTACACTGCCCACTGGGTGAACTTGGTAATGGCTGGGAAGCAGGGAATGTGTAGCTCAACAACAACAGTGGAGTTGGTGTCACCGCCACGGATTGCACGCGGTTCTGCCACCACCTCTACTCCTCCTTCGCTCTCTACCTCGTCTTCTTCCTCTTCTTCGTCCTCTGCTGCTGGGTCCTCCTCCTCCACACCTGTGCACCCCCAGCTCCCCCTAGGCTATTCGACGTGCCAGGTACGCCGTTGTCATGCTGTCTTGGGGATGACGTGCCTGGAAAGCAAAAACCATACCGGATCTGTACTCCTGTCATCTCTGCAGTCACAGGCCGCTCGGTGGCTGACCCCACACCAACTGAAGATCGGAAAAGTGGTGTGTGACAATGGAAGCAATCTGTTGGCAGCACTGAGACTGGGCAATTTAACACATGTGCCCTGCATGGCACATGTTCTGAATTTAATAGTACAACGTTTTGTCTCAAAGTACCCAGGATTCCAGGACGTTCTCAGGCAGTCCAGGAAGGTGTCGGCCCATTTCAGACAGTCCTACACAGCCATGGCACGCCTTGCTGACATTCAGCAGCGGTACAAAATGCCAGTCAGGCGTTTGATTTGCGACAGCCAGACTCGCTGGAATTCAACGCTCCTCATGTTGGAACGTCTGCTGCAACAACAAAGAGCCGTCAACGAATACCTGTTTGAACTGGGTGGTAGGACTGGATCTGCAGAGCTGGGGATTTTTTTACCCCGTTACTGGGTGCTTATGCGCGATGCCTGCAGGCTCATGCGCCCTTTTGAAGAGGTTACAAATATAGTCAGTCGCACCGAAGGCACCATCAGCGACCTAATACCCTTCGCTTTCTTCCTGGAGCGTGCCGTGCGACGAGTGACAGATGAGGCTGTAGACCAGCGTGACGAGGAGCAGGAAGCGCACGATTTCTGGTCAGAATCACCAGAACGAACCCAGGCACCTGCTGCAACGCAGGGAGAGGTGTCAGAAGTGGAGTCAGAGGAGGAAGGTGGCTTTGTGGAGGAGGAGGACCAACAGGAGCAGGCTTCCCAGGGGGCTAGTGGTGACCTTTTGGGGACCCCTGGTCTTGTACGTGGCTGGGGGGAGGAGACCGTGGATGATGCAGTCCTTGATAACGAGGAAGCGGAGATGGATACCTCTGCATCCAACCTTGTGAGAATGGGGTCTTTCATGCTGTCATGCCTGTTGAAGGACCCCCGTATCAAGAGGCTTAAGGAGAAGGACCTGTACTGGGTCGCGACTCTACTAGACCCTCGGTACAAGCATAAAGTGGCAGAAATGTTACCAACATACCACAAGTCTGAAAGGATGCTGCATTTAGAAACCAGCCTGCAAAACATGTTGTACAATGCTTTTAAGGGTGATGTCACTTCAGGAACTCATCAACATTCCAGGGGCAGAGGTGCCAGTAATCCTGCCACGAGCGCACCTGCAAGGACAAAGCACTTTGGCCACTCTGTAACGTCAGACATGCAAATGTTTTTCAGTCCAAGGCAGCGGCAGAACCGTTCGGGATCCACCCTCAAAGAACGCCTCGACCGGCAGGTAGCGGACTACCTGGCATTAACTGCAGATATCGACACTCTGAGGAGCGATGAACCCCTGGACTACTGGGTGCGCAGGCTTGATCTGTGGCCAGAGCTGTCACAATTTGCCATGAACCTCTTGTCTTGCCCCGCCTCAAGTGTCCTCTCAGAAAGGACCTTCAGTGCAGCAGGAGGGATTGTAACTGAGAAGAGAACTCGCCTAGGTCACAAAAGTGTGGATTACCTGACCTTTATTAAAATGAATGAGGGGTGGATCTCGGAGGGTTACTGCACGCCGGAAGACTTGTGCTGAGTTTCTGATTCTGACTCCCCATGCAGCTGCCCTTCTCTGCACGCCTCATGACTCCACATACAGCTGTCCTTTAGCGTCCTCCTCCCTCCACCACCGTTACAAACTAGGGTGCAAACCCTACTGGTTTAATTTGAATCCAGGTAAATCCTGAGTTTTTCTGGCCTCTGTGCTTCAGTGGCTGTGACAAAAAAATTGAATATTTTCAGCATTTATATGGCATATTTTTTATGGCCTCTGTGCTTCAGTGGCTGCGACCAAAAAAACAGAATATTTTCTGCATTTATATGGCATATTTTTTCTGGCCTCTGTGCTTCAGTGGCTGTGACAAAAAAATGAATATTTTCAGCATTTATATGGCATATTTTTTCTGGCCTCTGTGCTTCAGTGGCTGCGACCAAAAAAAACAGAATATTTTCAGCATTTATATGGCATATTTTTTATGGCCTCTGTGCTTCAGTGGCTGTGACAAAAAAATGAATATTTTCAGCATTTATATGGCATATTTTTATGGCCTCTGTGCTTCAGTGGCTGCGACCAAAAAAAACAGAATATTTTCTGCATTTATATGGCATATTTTTTCTGGCCTCTGTGCTTCAGTGGCTGTGACAAAAAAATGAATATTTTCAGCATTTATATGGCATATTTTTTCTGGCCTCTGTGCTTCAGTGGCTGCGACCAAAAAAAACAGAATATTTTCTGCATTTATATGGCATATTTTTTCTGGCCTCTGTGCTTCAGTGGCTGTGACAAAAAAATGAATATTTTCAGCATTTATATGGCATATTTTTTCTGGCCTCTGTGCTTCAGTGGCTGCGACCAAAAAAAACAGAATATTTTCAGCATTTATATGGCATATTTTTTATGGCCTCTGTGCTTCAGTGGCTGTGACAAAAAAATGAATATTTTCAGCATTTATATGGCACATTTTTTCTGGCCTCTGTGCTTCAGTGGCTGCGACCAAAAAAAACAGAATATTTTCTGCATTTATATGGCATATTTTTTATGGCCTCTGTGCTTCAGTGGCTGTGACAAAAAAATGAATATTTTCAGCATTTATATGGCATATTTTTTCTGGCCTCTGTGCTTCAGTGGCTGTGACAAAAAATTGAATATTTTCAGCATTTATATGGCATATTTTTTCTGGCCTCTGTGCTTCAGTGGCTGCGACAAAAAAAATTTATATTGTTAGCATTTATATGGCATATTTTTCCTGGCCTCTGTGCTGCAGTGGCTGCGACCAAAAAAAATTAATATTGTTTGCATTTATATGGCATATTTTTTCTGGCCTCTGTGCTGCAGTGGCTGCAACAAAAAAAAATTAATATTGTTTGCATTTATATGGCATATTTTTTCTGGCCTCTGTGCTGCAGTGGCTGCGACAAAAAAAAATTAATATTTTCAGCATTTATATGGCATATTGTTTCTGGACTTCTGGTTCAGTGGCTGCGACAAAAAAAACATAATTTTTCAGGAAAGTACACATGCCTAATTTTTCAGGGTTCTGCAACAGTGGCAAAATCGCATCTTTTATGGTCACCGCAGGTGATCAATAAAGTAGACCAAAACTGGGCCCACACTGCAGAATCAGTGTTTTTTGGTTCACTTCACTGTACATTGAATTACCTCTGCCTGACAGTGCACGTGCGCACAAGCACGGTGACTGCTAAACACACCACTACAGAAATATTGCCACCAACAGGACGAACATCCTGGAGGTGACAAGCAACTAGTAATTAAAAACTATTATTTGCTCACTTGACGGTATCATTCATTAAAGCTCTTTGCGTCTTTTTGCGTTGCAGTAAGCACCGCGTTTCGTCTTTGCGTGTGAACAGGCTGTAACTTTTACACGACTTGATTGGCATGTAGACGCCGGACGTTTTAAAGCATTTTATTACACAGGTTTAGAAATGTAGTGTGATTTCTGCCCTTTACAGCACAAAACGCAGCGCTGTGTCAACAATGGATTTTTTAGAAACATTTTTGCCCTTGATCCCCCTCTGGCATGGCACTGTCCAGGTCGTTGCACCCTTTAAACAACTTTAAAATCATTTTTCTGGCCAGAAATGTCTTTTCTAGCTTTTAAAATTCGCCTTCCCATTGAAGTCTATGGGGTTCGCGACGTTCGCGAACCGTTCGCATTTTTGACGCAAGTTCGCAAATATGTTCGCGAACTTTTTTTCCGACGTTCGCTACATCCCTAACTAAGATACAATGAGCAAATACAAATGCCTTATATATGATATGCTAGTTGCTCTTACACAGCCTTATTGTCTGCCAAGCAACCATGGTTTAAGTGAATCAAATATAAAGCTACCTTGAGAATGTAGAAATCATTTAGCATTAAGAAAAAAAGGATCTGCAATAGGAAATCTGTTTTAAGCTGCTGTCAAACATCATTTATGTGTTTCTATTCATCCTTTCCTTAGGTTTGAAGCATTAATGCTGCTTCCAATGTATAATACTATTGCATAAAAATAGCATTTTCTTCCACATCACAATATTTACTGTGTAGCATAATCAAATTCAAAACAGAGTATGTTTAGTATGGTGGCATACAAAGAAAACGTATTGATATAGCTCTCCATCCTGTGGTCAGCTGATGAAATGCACTCTATCAGGATCATAAAACAGGTTACTTACTGTATGTCACCAAGATGTTTTTAGATCAAATGGATGATATCCCTTAGCTTAAAGGATAGCTAGACTGATTTAAAATAAAGCTGGTCACAAATAAGCGAAATTCTGGTACACTTTGCAATTAGTTTTAATTTTTTATTATTTATGGTTTTTGAGTTATTTAGCTTTTTATTCAGCAGCTCTCCAGTTTGCAGTTTTTAACAATATGGTGCTAGGGACACATTACCCTAGCAACCATGCATTGATTTGAACTAAGAGACCAGCATATGACTAGGAGAGGCCTGAATAGAAAGACGAATAATTAAAATGTAGTATTAATAATAAATGTGTAGCCTTACAGAACCGTTGTTCTTTGTGACCCCCATTTGAAAGACTGAAAGAGTCAGTAGAAAAAGGCAAATAATTCAAAAACTATAAAAAAGAAAACAATGAAGTCTAATTGAAAAGTTGCTTAGAATTAGCAACTCTATAACATACTAAAAGTTAATGTAAAGGTGAACCACCCCTTTAAATGCACAAAAGTATTAGTAGTATGTAATATATACTGATATAATTATTACCATTCCTCTGCCATTTTTCCTAGATTTTATTTATTTTTGTATATTAATATTTAATCTCACTTTTTAGACATAATGCTGATGACTATGTTAAAGTATATAGTTCAAATGCATCCTGAACAGAACTATTAACAGTTTTAAATAATTGCAATCTCATTTCATCATGGAGCAGGCCACTGCTGATCAGATTAAAATAAAATACTCCTAATTGCTGTAACCATATATACAAAGACAGGTAAATTTATCAAAGAGTGAAGTTCCGCCACTAGAGTGAAATTCCGCAGCTCTCAATTCATTTCTATGGGATTTTGAAAGGCGTATTTATTAATGGGTGAAGTGAAAGTTCACCCGTTGATAAATACGCCTATAAAAATCCCATAGAAATGAATGGAGAGTGGTGGAATTTCACTCTAGTGGCGGAACTTCACTATTAACTTCACTCTTTGATAAATATACCCCATTGTCCCCTGTAGTCAATGTATAAAATGCAGCACCATACCAAGCATTAGCTCCAATGAAGGGTAATATCCAATGCAGAAATGTCAGCAAGACTTTGGAAATAACAATTAAAAATGCTAATATAATATGGCAATTACTTTGTCTGAATGTCTTTCCAAGCTTTTTTCCTCTAGGTTAACAATGTAAATTCAATTAGAAGATTTTATTCAAAGACATTTCTGGGTCTCAGCAGGATACGGCATCTGGTCCAGAACAGTAAGAATGTCCTTTTTCTATTGATTTGATTCAAGGCTCATAGCTGGACCACCTCCTGCTCCACAAGCATACTATTTTATGATACCTTTTTATGTTACTCTGGCTTTTCTTGCAGCGACCAACAGCTCTTTTTGAAGGAACAGTAACACCAAAAAATAAATGCATTTTAAAGTAATTTAAATACAATGTACCATTGCTATGCATTAGTAAAAGTTGTGTGTTTGCTTTGGAAAGACTACTATAGTTTAGATAAATAGGCTGCTGTGTAGCCATGGAGACAGCCATTTAGGCTGATAAAGAAGAAAGCAGATAACAGATAAGCTCTGTAAAGGAATACAATAATATTCTACACAATGCATCTGTTAGGGTCGGAACTAGGGGTTGGCAGAAGAGGCACATGCCTAGGGTGCAATGATAGAGGGGACTCTGGACAGGTACTTGTTAAACTGTCTTCTGCCTACCCCTAGTCCGTGTTCACTGCCCTCCATTGGTCCCTTCCCCCTGCCTCCCTCCCCTCCATCGTTCTCCCCTCCCTCCTCGGTGCATCAAACACCTACAGCACATGATTTGTAGTCGGGGGCGCGCGCACAGTCACAGGTGGGTGGGGGAGCAAGGTGGCAGGCCAGATCAACTAGGGTATCGGGTCGGCTTGGTCCGGCGCTGGCATTTGTTATCTGCTATGTAACCTGAGCCTTGAATGGCTGCTCCCTGGCTACACAGCACCTTGTTTCTATAAACCATAGAATTGTTTCTGAAGGAAACACACCAGTTTTACAAATGCAGGGAAACAGTAAATTATATTTTCATTACTTTAAAGCATGTTCATTTTCTGGTGTTACTATTTAGATTTCCCCCTGCATTTAATAGAAAAATTTAGAGGATATTTAACAGCTATACATACAGCTATAGTGACAATAGTAGAGTCCTCACAGCATCCATTTCAGCTTGTAGTTCCTGTAGCCCTTCCTTGACCCATGGCAGGATCTGTTCTGCCACATTTAATAGTCTGTCACTGTCCTAAACAGAATGCCATGCCTGCAAATCTGGTCAAAAATAAGATCTGCCTTTTAACTCTAAGGGGCAGCAAAAAAATCAACCAGACATCATCAGGACATGATGTTAAAGTGTTAAAAAAAGAAAAGATATGGACATCTGACGTCATGACCAACACTGCTGTGTAGTGAGGTGTCGTGTACATTGAGTATGCACAGAGAACGGGGGAACGCCCCACTGAAAGGTAAGGGAGTGCACAAGTCTCCCAGTGCATCTTACAAGATGTACACATAATTCTTTGATATGTACTATTGTGCCAATACTTGCAGATGGCAAGGGAAGATTTATTTGTTTATACCAACAGCATACTCCATGGCTTCTGAAATGCTTTATATTTTATTTCCCCTCTTATGCTGCAAGGCAGTATACAGGATATTACATCTTATTTAAACAATATACTGTGTCTCTTCTCTTTTATGGGATCAAATGACCAGTAAATAGGATGTTTATTTCAGAGAATTACATTTTTAATACAGCGCTTCAGAAAGATGCCCTATAACCACTGGCAAGTGAGAAATCCCATTTTATTAATCCTGGGTAGCTGTGAAGTAAGCAAAAAAAAGCAATATTTTTTTTACCTCTTGGCAAAACAATTCTCTAAGGAAAAATAAATGTTATATGTGTTTGGATTAATGAAGTCAGACTTAATCAGTACATTTCCCAGTGCAGCATAAGCATGACATATTCAATACCAGGAAATTGTAGCCTTCCTACTACAAGTATTAAAATGCTGAATGCCATTCTAAGCTACATTTTTAAGCAGCTGTTTAAAATACAATCTACTTACACAAGGAGAAAATAAATAAAGTCCATGGATTCTGTTTTAGGGGTATGGACATTGTCAGTCTTACCTGACAAATAAACCTGGAAATAAATCTAAGTGGGACCTTGAATTCTCTAAATTCTACAGGGGGCTGTCAATACCTGTCAAATGGTACCTCTGAGCAATGGAAAATCAGTTTATAAACAGATTCTACATTTAGAAACTTTTAGCATTTATCTGAGAAAAGGCTATACAGTAAATATACCAAAGAATTCTAGGGGGCACATTTACTAAGGGTCGAATATCGAGGGTTAATAAACCCTCGAATTCGACCCTCAAAGTAAAATCGAAGGATTTTTCTTTGATCAAAAAAGCTTAGAAAAGTTATGAGGAAGGTCCCCATAGGGTCCACATTGTACCTCGGTAGGTTTAAACTGCCGAAGTATGTAGTCGAAGTTTTTTTTCGAAGGTCGTAGTAGCCTATTCATCAAAGTACCGAAAAAAACATTTCTAAATTCAAAGTTTGTTTCATTCAAATCCTTCACTCGAGCTTAGTAAATGTGCCCCTAGGTAACCAAACTCACTTCTGTGCTCAGGTCTCTTTCCACACAGTTAAAACATATTCATGGCCGACAATACAAAACTTAAAGTGTAGTAAATATTAAATTATAAGGAAAATGTGTTATCTTGAGCCATCTCAATCTAAATTGCTGCAGGGGTAACCACTTTGTTTCTTTTGGGGATAACGTTGAAATAGTAAATCAGATTTAATGTATGTCAAATTGTATGAAATGTGTAAATAATGTCTGTAAAATATTTTCTCATATATACAGAATGTATGCACATATATACATGGAACCAGTGCATTTCACACTGTTATCAATGTTCATATTGCACAATTAGCTAGAATCTTTACATTGTCATATCATCCTGTCTTGCCTTCAAGATTCTGCTGCTGCTGCTAATCTAAAAGGTTGCCCTGTCCCATGAGAATTTTAGTAGTTCCATGCATGTCTGGTGCTGAAGGACAACGAATACCACTGCAAAACATTTTCTGATATCATTGGTTGATGGACAGACTATAAAATGCTTATTGTCGTGTTTTAGTATCAAAGACTCGGTCATCACAGTTGCTCACATGCAACATTTTTCTTTTCCACTTTTTAAACAACTTGTATGGATTGATTATGAATGCAGAATAATGTTTTGTGTAAAGAGGCCATAGAACAATATAAATATTTCAGCATTAAAGGAACAGTTCAGTGTGAAAATAAAAACTGTGTAAATAGATAGGCTGTGCAAAATAAAAAATGTTTCTAATATAGTTAGTTAGGCAAATATGTAACATATAAAGGCTGGAGTGAACAGAGGTCTAATAAAACAGCCAGAATCCAACTTCCTGCTTTTCAGCTCTAAAACTCTGAGCTAGTCAGCGACTTGAAGGGGGGCCACATGGTACATTTCTGTTCTGTGAGTTTGTAATTGACCCTCAGCATTCAGCTCAGATTCAAAAGCAACAGAAATGACCCATGTGCCCCCCCCCCTCAAGTCTCTGATTGGTTACTGTCTGGTAGCCAGGGTAACCAGTCAGTGTAAACTAAGAGAGCTGAAAAGCAGGAAGTAGTGTTCAGACTGACATGTTATACATCAAATCACTCCAGCCTTTATACATTACATTTTTGGCTTACTAACTATATTAGAAACAGTTTTATTTTGCACAGCCTATCTATTTACACAGTTTTTATTTTTACACTGAACAATTCCTTTAAGACACAAAAATAAATAAATGGAGGGGTGACAAAACACTAAGGGGCAGATTTATTAAGGGTCAAAGTGAAAATTTAAATGTTCACATTTATTTTGGTCAAAACTCTCAAATTTGAATTGTGAATTATCCAAACTCGATTTGAGTTTTAATTCAAATTCGAAATTTAGAGATTTATCATACTCTGGCTCTTTAAAAACTCAAATTTGACTATTCGCTACCTAAAACATGCCAAATTACTGTATAAGTCAGTGGGAAAGGTACAGGGATCAATTTGGTGATGTTTGTAGCCTTCCTGACATTCAAATTTTTTTATGGAGAAAAAAAACTTGAATCAAGTTTTTTAAATTCGAATCGAGTTTTTATAATTCGAATCGAATTCGATTTGAGTTTTCAGATGGTAAAATTTGCCCATGTTTTAACAATTCAATTTTATTAATAAATCTCCCCAAGTCAAATTTTCGAATTCATTTTCATTGAAGGGAGTTTAAAAAACTGAATTTGAAATTTTACCCTTGATAAATGTGCCTCTAAAAATTACATCAGCCTTTATATGTGTGTTGGATGATAGGCTCCTTCCGTCATTGTTTCTGTAGGATTTAAGTTAGTAGTGGATACTTTACCTTAAACTCCAGATGCCACCCAGGGCAACACTGTATTCCTCACAACTTGGGATAATTACTGTATTTTTTGTTAAAGGTACGGTTTCCTAGCATATGTGAAATATACCAACCAAAACATTTCACCCCATCTTTTATAGGTCCATTGGCTGCATTTTCTTGCCCAACACTCATAATGAGCCTTACAACATCAATACTTTCTAGTTCCAAAACCAGAAATGTCAGAACAAATACAAGGTTTTACACAGATGCATGTGAGAAATTCTGTGCGCATGCACGAAACCAGAGCACAGAACCACACAGATTTTTTTTACTTTCGCCTGATCGGGGACAGAGTCTGGGACGGCGGGGGCCAATGAGGGCAGGGGACCACCAGTTTTTTCCCGGTGTCCTTCCGTACCAGCCCGACCCTGCACCCAACTCCTGAATGAAGACAGAATGAGGAGAAACAGATGCTAAGAGAGGAATAGGCAAGATAAACTTGATTATTTCAGAAACAATGCCGAATATTTAATTGATTGTATTTAGAAAGTTTCTTGCTTCAGTAAGAGGAAGCTTATATTAAATAAACACTTTTGCAATAGTTCCCCTTTAATTATTAACACAATAACTGTCAACCTTACAAATAGGGGCCCATTTACTTAGCTCGAGTGAAAGAATAGAGGAAAAATAGTTTGAATTTCGAATGGTCGAATATGGCTACTTTGACCATCGAATGGGCTACTTCGACCTTCGACTTCGAATCGAACGATTCAAACTAAAAATAACAAGTGACAACAATACATAGTATTAAACATATGGGACATTGGAATCTGCATCCTAATGTATGAGGTGGGTGGGAGGGAAGCTTCCTCCGCTTAGTGATTTAGCGAGTATAGTGAGCTGGCCCATACATGAAAAAACATAGGATAGGCCCAGAAGCCATGGCCCACCCCCATCCACTATGGGTGTTGGGCAAGCTTTCTTGTTGCACTTCACTACCTCACTGGTATTTGTTTCTCCATTCTTCTGACTTTATTTTCAACTTCTTATTGCTGGCTGAGAAAACCAATTTGGTATTCTGTTAGTGTAGCTTGAACTTTCTTGCTCTGCTCCTGCTCCCAGTTTTTTTGGTCTCTTTTTGTGTTCCACTCATGCCTCCTTGGACCACAGATGATGATCTTAATCACCTTGGCTAGTTTATTTCCTAAATACATATAAGTCCTTGCTTTTGGCAAAATGCCTGTCCTTTTTATTTTCTTCTAGGCAACATCTAAGTTCTCTGCTTCAAGGGAAGCAAAATGAGGCCAGAGAGTGAATGTTACCCTAATTTATATCTGATGCTAACTGACAGAGGCACAGTAATAAAATATCTGCCAGTTGAGAACTGGAAATTCAATACAGGTGAGAACTCTACAAAAAATAAGAGGGTAAAACATTTGTAATGTCCAGAAAGTGTCAATTTAATGCAGTGCATGGCTAAGTAGGTTAAAAATTTTGCATATGCCTGAAGATACAGTTAACGGTAATGCTACTGTCAGGATATTTATGCACAATGTGCTTTTAAATGCCAAAAAGGATGTTGTTTGGCTTTTAAGTGCAGCATTTGAGGTAAGAGAATTTTACAGTGAGCAGCAAGGGAGCAGAATTTAATGCAGGGATTTAAACTTTCAGCCCTTTGGCTGCTCTTAACTGAAACTCCCCTACAGTCTGACATCTCTGGTTTAACAGTGATTTTTAAATTAAGAGTAGGAATAGTAGAACGACTTTAAATGTGTTCAGAGCAAAAGAGACAACAATATATAGCTGTTTCAAATATTACATGTTTTATAGAGCAGAAGAACCTTGAATGTGAAACATTGGTTTTGTAGGAAATATTTCTAAAGAGACATTTCAGGCTCAATATATTGCATTAAGGAAGGATCATAGGTGAAAGATGTTAATGAAATGAAAACCTGTAATTCGAGTATTGCCATTATAAAGAAAGCAGAAGTCCAAGTGAAGCAGAATTAGTAGAGATGGGGTGGTAACAACATGGTTTAGTTAAAATTACAGATACTGTAGGTACATTTTTGAATGTTTAAGAACTGTGGAAAGTGAGCCCCATCTCATAATTTTAAGGAAAGAATGTCTTTACATAATGCTGGTCTCCAGTGTTCCCTGAGGATTTGGATGATGATGATCATGAAGCCCCAGTCTTGGGATTTCCCTGTCTGAATATTGGAGAGTGGATTCAAAGTCAGTAAGAGCTTAGGTGATGTTGATTATCTTGCCAGGATATCCTTCAATTTGTGCTCCACAAGGAATGATTTCCAATGAATAGGGATGTAGCGAACGTCGGAAAAAAAGTTCGCGAACATATTCGCGAACTTGCGCAAAAACGCGAGCGGTTCGCGAACGGTTCGCGAACCCCATAGACTTCAATGGGAAGGCGAACTTTAACATCTAAAAAAAAAATTTCTGGCCAGAAAAATGATTTTAAAGTTGTTTAAAGGGTGCAACGACCTGGACAGTGGCATGCCAGAGGGGGATCAAGGGCAAAAATGTATCTGAAAAATCTGCCTGTGTGTGCTTGGAAGAGATAGTGTAGGGGGAGAGCTGTTAGTGATTTCAGGGACAGATGATAGTAAGTTTGCTGGCTAGTAATCTGCTTGATACTGCTCTGTATTGGAGGGACAGAAGTCTGCAGGGATTTGAGGGACATTTTAGCTTAGGTAGCTCTGCTGGCTAGTAATCTACTGTTCTCTTTAAACAACTGCCATACGTTGACCTTGTAGGCATTGTTTGCCCAGTTTTTTTGGACGCAGCCACTGAAGCACAGTTGCCAGAAAAAATATGCCATATAAATGCTGAAAATAGTCATTTTTCGCCATACGTTGACCTTGTAGACATTGTTTGCCCAGTTTTTTTGGTTGCAGCCACTGAAGCACAGTTGCCAGAAAAAATATGCCATATAAATGCTGAAAATAGTCATTTTTTGCCATACGTTGACCTTGTAGGCATTGTTTGCCCAGTTTTTTTGGTCGCAGCCACTGAAGCACAGTTGCCAGAAAAAATATGCCATATAAATGCTGAAAATAGTCATTTTTTGCCATATACGTTGAGTCAACGTATGGCAAAAAATGACTATTTTCAGCATTTATATGGCATATTTTTTCTGGCCTCTGTGCTTCAGTGGCTGCGGCCAAAAAAACTGGGCAAACAATGCCTACAAGGTCAACGTCACAGAGAGGCCAGAAAAAATATGCCATATAAATGCTGAAAATATGCATTTTTTTGGTTGCAGCCACTGAAGCACAGAGGCCAGAAAAATTATGCCATATAAATGCTGAAAATACAAATTTTTTTGGTTGCAGCCACTGAAGCACAGAGGCCAGAAAAATTATGCCATATAAATGCTGAAAATATGCATTTTTTTGGTTGCAGCCACTGAAGCACAGAGGCCAGAAAAATTATGCCATATAAATGCAGAAAATATGCATTTTTTTGGAAGCAGCCACTGAAGCACAGTTGCCAGAAAAAATATGCCATATAAATGCTGAAAATAGTCATTTTTTGCCATACGTTGACCTTGTAGACATTGTTTGCCCAGTTTTTTTGGTTGCAGCCACTGAAGCACAGAGGCCAGAAAAAATTAAACCAGTAGGGTTTGCACCCTAGTTTGTAACGGTGGCGGAGGGAGGAGGAGGACGCTAAAGGACAGCTGTGTGTGGAGTCATGAGGCTTGAAGAGAAGGACAGCTGCATAGAAGTCAGAACAAGTCTTCCGGCGTGCAGTAACCCTCCGAGATCCACCCCTCATTCATTTTAATAAAGGTCAGGTAATCGACACTTTTGTGACCTAGGCGAGTTCTCTTCTCAGTTACAATCCCTCCTGCTGCACTGAAGGTCCTTTCTGAGAGCACACTTGAGGCTGGGCAAGACAAGAGGTTCATGGCAAATTGTGACAGCTCTGGCCACAGATCAAGCCTGCGCACCCAGTAGTCCAGGGGTTCATCGCTCCTCAGAGTGTCGATATCTGCAGTTAATGCCAGGTAGTCCGCTACCTGCCGGTCGAGGCGTTCTTTGAGGGTGGATCCCGAACGGTTCTGCCGCTGCCTTGGACAGAAAAACATTTGCATGTCTGACGTTACAGACTGGCCAAAGGGCTTTGTCCTTGCAGGTGTGCTCGTGGCAGGATTACTGGCACCTCTGCCCCTGGAATGTTGATGAGTTCCTGAAGTGACATCACCCTTAAAAGCATTGTACAACATGTTTTGCAGGCTGGTTTGTAAATGCCGCATCTTTTCGGACTTGTGGTATGTTGGTAACATTTCTGACACTTTATGCTTGTACCGAGGGTCTAGTAGCGTTGCGACCCAGTACAGGTCCTTCTCCTTAAGCCTCTTGATACGGGGGTCCTTCAACAGGCATGACAGCATGAAAGACCCCATTCTCACAAGGTTGGATGCAGAGCTATCCATCTCCGCTTCCTCATTATCAAGGACTGCATCATCCACGGTCTCCTCCCCCCAGCCACGTACAAGACCAGGGGTCCCCAAAAGGTCACCACTAGCCCCCTGGGAAGCCTGCTCCTGTTGGTCCTCCTCCTCCTCCTCCACAAAGCCACCTTCCTCCTCTGACTCCACTTTGGCACCTCTCCCTGCGTTGCAGCAGGTGCCTGGGTTCGTTCTGGTGATTCCGACCAGAAATCGTGCGCTTCCAGCTCCTCGTCACGCTGGTCTACAGCCTCATCTGTCACTCGTCGCACGGCACGCTCCAGGAATAAAGCGAAGGGTATTAGGTCGCTGATGGTGCCTTCGGTGCGACTGACCATATTTGTCACCTCTTCAAAAGGTCGCATGAGCCTGCAGGCATCGCGCATAAGCACCCAGTAACGGGGGAAAAAAATCCCCAGCTGTGCAGATCCAGTCCTACCACCCAGTTCAAAAAGGTACTCGTTGACGGCCCTTTGTTGTTGCAGCAGACGTTCCAACATAAGGAGCGTTGAATTCCAGCGAGTCTGGCTGTCAGAAATCAAACGCCTGACTGGCATGTTGTAGCGCTGCTGAATGTCAGCAAGGCGTGCCATGGCTGTGTAGGAACGTCTGAAATGGGCCGACACCTTTCTGGACTGGGTGAGAACGTCCTGGAATCCTGGGTACTTGGAGACAAAACGTTGGACTATTAAATTTAACACATGTGCCATGCAGGGCACATGTGTTAAATTGCCTAGTCTCAACGCTGCCAACAGATTGCTTCCATTGTCACACACCACTTTTCCGATCTGCAGTTGGTGTGGGGTCAGCCACCGATCGGCCTGTGACTGCAGAGATGACAGGAGTACAGATCCGGTATGGTTTTTGCTTTCCAGGCACGTCATCCCCAAGACAGCGTGACAACGGCGTACCTGGCACGTCGAATAGCCTAGGGGGAGCTGGGGGTGCACAGGTGTGGAGGAGGAGAAGGAGGACCCAGCAGCAGAGTAAGAAGAAGAAGAAGACGAGGTAGAGAGCGATGGAGGAGTAGAGGTGGTGGCAGAACCGCGTGCAATCCGTGGCGGTGACACCAACTCCACTGTTGTTGTTGAGCTACCCATTCCCTGCTTCCCAGCCATTACCAAGTTCACCCAGTGGGCAGTGTAGGTGACATACCTGCCCTGACCATGCTTGGAGGACCATGCGTCAGTAGTCATATGGACCTTTGGCCCAACACTAAGTGACAGAGATGCGGTAACTTGGCTCTGCACATGTTGGTACAGGTGTGGTATTCCCTTTTTAGAAAAAAAATTGCGGCTGGGTACCTTCCACTGCGGTGTCCCAATTGCTACAAATTTGCGGAAGGCCTCAGAGTCCACCAGCTGGTATGGTAAAAGCTGGCGGGCTAAGAGTGCAGACAAGCCAGCTGTCAGACGCCGGGCAAGGGGGTGACAGTCAGACATTGGCTTCTTACGCTCAAACATGGCCTTCACAGAAACTTGGCTGGTGGCAGATGACTGGGAATGGGAACAGGTGGTCAAGGTGGAAGGCGGAGTGGAGGGTGGTTCAGACGGGTCAAGGAGAGCAGAGGTAGAGCAGTAAGATGCTGGACCAGAAGGAGTGTGGCTTTTAGTTTGCCTGTTGCCTTTGAGGTGTTGCTCCCAAAGTGCTTTGTGCTTGCCGCTCATGTGCCTTCGCATAGAAGTTGTACCTATGTGGCTGTTGGGCTTACCAAGGCTCAGTTTCTGACTGCACTCATTGCAAATTACAATGCTTTTGTCAGAGGCACACACATTAAAAAATCCCACACTGCTGACTTTTTGGAAGTGTGCGATAACAGTAGAAGTTGGCGGCATTGGCGGCAATGGCGGGTGCGTTGGCCGGCTGAACACAGGTGCCGATACATGTTGTTGCCCTACTGATCCCTGCGGGCTGTCCTCCCTGCTTCTTCTAAGTCTTATTCTCCTACTGCCTCTCTGACTCTCCGTCTCTCCATCTGAACTACCCTCCTCTTGCGCTCTTCTACTAGGCACCCACAAAACATCAATCTCCTCATCATCATTCTCCTCAGATGCATCAATTTCTTCTGACACATCACAGAAGGAAGCAGCAGCGGGACCTCCTCCTCATCACTCATTATGTCCATCTCTGTCGTGTTCTCTGCCAGAATTAAATCTGGTGTAAGGTCCTCATCTCCTTCATCTTCTTCTGGCAATAATGGTTGCGCATTACTCAGTTCAAGAAACTCATGGAAAATAACTCCTCTGACCCCAGTGAAGAAGGGGCACCGGTGGTGGAGGAAGTGTTACGTGGGGTGGCCATAGCAGTGGAGGATGAGGAGGATGTTGTGGTAAAGTTAGAAACGGTAGAGGATGGGGTGTGCTGTGTAAGCCAGTCAACTACCTCTTCAGCATTTTGGGAGTTCAGGGTCATTGGCTTTTTAAAACTGGGCAATTTGCTAGGGCCACAGGATTGCATAGCAGCACGGCCCCTAGCACGGCCTCTGCGTGGCGGCCTGCCTTTGCCTGGCATTATTTTTTAAAAAACAACAACAACAACAAAAACTCAGTTGGTTTTTCTGGAAACGATAATACACACAGCTAGATGGCGGGTTGAAGAAAACAGTGTGCAAATAATGCCTACAAGGTCAACGTATACACTACTACAGCGGTGGATACGGATTACGTAAAATATATTATGGCTGCTTGAAAAAAGTCACTCCGGTGTTTTTTCTGGAGACGGTAATATTATGGATATTTAGACAGAATGTGAACAAGGTCACACAGCTAGATGGCAGGTTGAAGAAAACAGTGTGCAAATAATGCCTACAAGGTCAACGTATACACTACTACAGCGGTGGATACGGATTACGTAAAATATATTATGGCTGCTTGAAAAAAGTCACTCCGGTGTTTTTCTGGAGACGGTAATATTATGGATATTTAGACAGAATGTGAACAAGGTCACACAGCTAGATGGCGGGTTGAAGAAAACAGTGTGCAAATAATGCCTACAAGGTCAACGTATACACTACTACAGCGGTGGATACGGATTACGTAAAATATATTATGGCTGCTTGAAAAAAGTCACTCCGGTGTTTTTCTGGAGACGGTAATATTATGGATATTTAGACAGAATGTGAACAAGGTCACACAGCTAGATGGCGGGTTGAAGAAAACAGTGTGCAAATAATGCCTACAAGGTCAACGTATACACTACTACAGCGGTGGATACGGATTACGTAAAATATATTATGGCTGCTTGAAAAAAGTCACTCCGGTGTTTTTTCTGGAGACGGTAATATTATGGATATTTAGACAGAATGTGAACAAGGTCACACAGCTAGATGGCGGGTTGAAGAAAACAGTGTGCAAATAATGCCTACAAGGTCAACGTATACACTACTACAGCGGTGGATACGGATTACGTAAAATATATTATGGCTGCTTGAAAAAAGTCACTCCGGTGTTTTTTCTGGAGACGGTAATATTATGGATATTTAGACAGAATGTGAACAAGGTCACACAGCTAGATGGCGGGTTGAAGAAAACACTGTGCAAATAATGCCTACAAGGTCAACGTATACACTACTACAGCGGTGGATACGGATTACGTAAAATATATTATGGCTGCTTGAAAAAAGTCACTCCGGTGTTTTTTCTGGAGACGGTAATATTATGGATATTTAGACAGAATGTGAACAAGGTCACACAGCTAGATGGCGGGTTGAAGAAAACACTGTGCAAATAATGCCTACAAGGTCAACGTATACACTACTACAGCGGTGGATACGGATTACGTAAAATATATTATGGCTGCTTGAAAAAAGTCACTCCGGTGTTTTTTCTGGAGACGGTAATATTATGGATATTTAGACAGAATGTGAACAAGGTCACACAGCTAGATGGCGGGTTGAAGAAAACACTGTGCAAATAATGCCTACAGGGCAAATAATGCCTAAAAGGTCAACTTATACACTACTACAGCGGTAGTAAAATAAAAAAAAGTAAAATAAAAAAAAATGAATATTAAAAAAAAAAAATTAAAGTTGGTGCTGCTGAACTACTAGGAGCAGCAGATTAGCACACCAGTCCCACTCCCCAACACTGCTAGACTAATAGCACTGGGCTCTTATAGTAGTAGTAGTAGTAGTAGTAAAACAACAAAAAAATAAATAAAAGCAGTCCTTACAAGGACTACTGTTATTGCAGCAGTCAGCAGATGAGATCAGAAGCAGGACAGCTGCCCACTGCAGCTACATACAGAGCACTGCAGTAGAAGGTAGATTACTAGCCAGCAAAGCTACCTAAGCTAAAATGTCCCTCAAACCCCTGCAGACTTCTGTCCCTCCAATAACAGAGCAGTATCAAAACGATTACTAGCCAGCAAACTTTCAACTGTCCCTGAAATCACTAACAGGCAGCAGCTCTCTTCCTACACTATCTCTTCAGCACACACAGGCAGAGTGAAAAAACGCTGCAGGGCTTCGGTTTTTATAGGGAAGGGGAGTGGTCCAGGGGAGAGCTTCCTGATTGGCTGCCATGTACCTGCTGGTCTGGGGTGAGAGGGCAAAAAAAAGCGCCAACAATGGCGAACCCAAAATGGCGAACGTCGTGCGACGTTCGCGAACTTCCGGCGAGCGCGAACACCCGATGTTCGCGCGAACAAGTTCGCCAGCGAACAGTTCGCGACATCTCTACCAATGAATTACTCAACTCTAAACAATGGTTTCTAAAACTGAAAAGGAAGGTTCGTCTTTGAAAACTGCTTATTGAACAGAGCATTTGCTGAAAAGTAAAGGAAATGCTTAAAGCATGTATGGGATAGGATTTTAATTTACTGAGCTATTTGCAAAAAAAGTAAAAATGACTGCACTGTATGCAGCTAAATTGAAAATGTTAGATGACGGAAATTGGCTAAATTAAAAAAACAGTTCTAGGAAAGAATAATGAAACCGCAGACAAGCTGACATCAGTGTTTGCCTTTATTCCAGATACTTGATCAAATTCCAAATACGAATAATGAGGTTATAAAATTCCAGACTTATTGCAGTGCTGTATCATGGTTGGCAAATGCACCTCAGGAAAGCAAGCTTTGAGGTAAGAAATGACCTGAATACTTGTGGCAGTCCACACAGGATGCTTTATCTATTTTTACAGCTGCAGAAGCATATTCCAGGCAACTTTTCCGTATTTAATTCACTATCTAGTTAGCTCCTTCCTAAAATCTGTAACTTAGTTTGAATCTGTAAATATTATGTAAGTGGCATATTAAAGAAAGAGCTCCTGCTTTAGTGAGGCATTAAAATGATTACTGAAACAGAAAACAATACAATTTACATACAGTATATAAATGCAACAGTAATCGATTAAGGACCATGAAGTGAAAATATATATTCAAAGCTTATTTTCCAGCATCTGCAAGCAAAATATTTATTGGCAGCTATCCAAGAGCCATGAATTATAATTCACCCATTTATCTCCACTAAAAACCATTTCACTCTAAAGAGATTTTTTTTTTTTTTGCATTCCTGCACTGTGAACTCTGTGCTCCTATCCTGTGCATTAAGCACTGGCTGCATTAGACAACACTCAATCTAAGAGAGATGGGGAGTGAGAGGCCACACATGCACCATTTGCACGTGCAAGTTATGGGGTACTGTTTTTTTTGCATTGAACACTTGCTGATCCCCTTGCACCCCTTAGCACTCCTGCATTTACTCCCTCTGGGAAGGTAATTAACCCCTCTTATCTGGTAACATTGCAACCATGTATACACATTTATACTCACTCAACATTAGTAAATGTACAGCTGTACATAGTGTACTGTAAATACACACGCACAATTTGTTATATATTCTTTATTTTATTTTTTGTCTTATATTTTATACTTATTGTATAGCAAGACTAGGGGAGTGGGTTTTAGGACAGGCGCATAAATTTGGGTACCCCACCAGAGATATTACATCAATACTTAGCTGAGCCTCCTTTTGCAAATGTAACAGCCTCTAGACGTCTCCTATAGCCTGGATTCTGGATGGCAGTATTTTTTGTCCATTCGTCCATACAAAATCTCTCCAGTTCAGTTAAATTTTATGGCTGCCGAGCATGGACAGCCTGCTTCAAATCATGGGGGGACTGTGACGGCCATTCCAGAATATTGTACTACTCCATCTGCATAAATGCCTTTGTAGATTTTGAAGTGTATTTAGAGTCATTGTCTTGTTGGAATATCTAACCCCTGCGTAACTTCAACTTTGTGACTGATGCTTGAACATTATCCTGAAGAATTTGTTGATATTGGGTTGAATTCATCCGACTCTTGACTTTAAGAAGAGCCCCAGTCCCTGAACTAGCCACACAACCCTACATAATGATTGAACCTCATCCAAATTTGGCAGTAGGTTCAATTTCCAAAATCACCTGAAGTTTTCTTGTGAGGCAACTTCTGGCGATTTCCGAAATCGAAGCGCCACAAGTGCATTGCTCTGTCGTTTTCTCATTCAAGCACGCTGAAGGCAGGAAGAAGGCAGTTCGGGGAGATTGTCACCCAGCAGAAGAGGCAATTAGTCTCCAGGCGACTAAATCTCCCCGAATCTGCCCGTCTGCCCTTAGCCTTAGAGGGGTTCCCAAACTTTTTCATATTACTGTTAGTCAGATTCAGTTCCATAAAACTTTTCTCAGAGTTTATCTCATGAAACCCTAACAGAAGACTAAGTAAATTTGGATTGGGAGATGCATTTTTCTAATCAAATTAAATCTGGCCCATTGTGTTGTTATGTTTGTTGCAGTTTTGTATGTGGAAAAAACTATACAGACAAGGCTGCGATACAGTGTAGCGGTGAACATAAAAATGCTGATTCGCTTTACTCACCCACACTCCAAAGCCATTGCATATTAAATGTTGTCTGACCTGTTCCTGTAACTTTTAGCGTATATTATCAAATGCCCATGTGGACTTTTATATGTAGGCAAAATTAACACAACCTTTTGGGATCAAATGGCCAACCACAGACAAATAGATCTGCCCTTAAGATGCCTATAAAGAGACACCAGTTGCAACACACTTTACTTACTTGCCAGCCTTGCCAGAGATAGCAATTAGGTTTGCCACCTAGCTAGTATTCTACTGCCCTGGCCAGTAAAAATGATGCTTGATGCCAATGTTATTAATAGGAAGGAAAGCTTAAAGTATAGTCATCATCATTTATTTATTTAGCGTCAACAAGATATGCAGTGCTTTACCTTAGTTATAACAACAGGGAATACATGGTGGATAACAAAACAAGGGTTACAGAGTACAATAGGATTAGAGGGCCCTACAAATTAGAGTTTACAAAGTACTGTAAAGGTTAGGGTACAATTGAGACATTAGGATTTTAGAAACAATTTGTGATTTTTGATCCAGCAATGATTGATTAATTAAGGTACATTGAATAAGCTTCTTTAAACAGGTGGGTCTTTAAGGAGCGCTTGAAAGTTTGGAACGAGACAGCAGAGAGACAGTCTGTAACTTGGGAAAGGACAGCATAAAGGTGATACTGAAAACCAAACGACTTAATAAGTTTTCCTAGCAAAGATGTATAGAGCGAGAACAGCAGAGGGCCTAGAACAGAGCCTTGTGGAACTCCGACAGAGAGAGGGAACATAGTAGAAGTAGAGTTAGAGAAGGAAACTTTAAAGGGTCAGACAGATAAGATGTAAACCATGAAAGAGCAGTATCAGGAATGCCAGCTGAGTGTAGAATGTCTAGAAGGAGTGTGTGATCAACTGTGTCAAAGGCTGCAGAGGGATCTAGAAGGATGAGTATGGAATAGTGACCTTTAGACTTTTCCAGTAGAAGATCATTGGTTACTTTTGTGAGTGCAGTTTCAGTTGAGTATGTTGGGCTGAAGCCAGATTGCAGGGGGTCAAGTAGGGAGTTGTGAGTCAGATGCTGGATCAGACATTTGTAAACAAGCTTTTCTAGTAATTTGTTTGCGAATGGAAGGGAAACCTGACAATAGTTAGTGGGAGAGATGGGATCAAGGGAAGGTTTTTTGAGGATAGGAGTGATTAGTGCTTGTTTGTATAAGGATGGAAAAGTACCGGTAGAGAGTGAAAGGTTAAATAGGTGGGTAAGTGCAGAAGAGAGTGTATCAGAGATTGGATAAAGGAGACGAGAGGGTATGGGGTCAAGGGAGCAGGTTGTGGGTTTTGAGCAGGCTAGAAGTTTGCTAACTTCATGTAGTGTTGCAGGGATGAAGGAGTGCAAAGTGGATGTGAGTGGACTGGTGGTGAGTTTTAGATTGTTGACAGACGGTATGCTCAACCGAGTTACATTAGTGTGCCAGGGTTGCGGTTTAGCTGGTTGGCTGTAGGAGCAAGCGAGTAAAGAGCATCATTGTAGAGAGAAGCTGCCATATTTTGACAGGAAAGATTGTTAATGTGAGAGATGGATTTTGCTGATACTGTTGATAATTGTTGTGGATCAAAGGCATTAAGGTTTCTGTGCGTGTTGAAGTCCCCTAAAATGAGAGCAGGTGTCTCGCTGGAGAGAAAGTATGGAAGCAAAGCAGCAACGTGATCCAAGAAAGTAGAGTAGGAACCAGGGGGGCAATATATGACAGCAACACGCAGAGAGATTGGATAAAACAAACGTATGCTGATATTTTTTTCCATTAAGTGGCCATTGATTTTCTGTTTATGAATTTGTTTTGTTTATGAATTTGCACCTACTGATTAAATTGGTTACTGAACATTTCTGGAACCTTGGCAGAGTGTCTGTTCTAAAACATTTCTGTATTTATTTGTAGCATTGTTATGAACTGTGGGGATTTTTAAAGTTTTGGGCCAGAGAACAGTGATTGAAGAAGTGTGCAAACTGGTCCCATCTAATTTATGAGTAAACGGTTTCTGAATATTTTGGTCATGAGTTTTGTTTGAGAAGCTTAAAGTTATAAAAATTCCTGGTTTGCTCTTACTTATTAGAGTATTGATATGTTTGGCTCAACTGTGTCAGTTATAGCTTACAGCTGGAGAACATAATCCATCTGCATTCCTTTAAATAAACCTATGTTGTGGACATTTATGCATCTACATTTATTTTGTGACCTCAATTTGCTTTCATTTAAAAATCCAGACTTATTGGCTGTTCTATATAAAGAGGATTCCAACTGAAATATAAACATTTACATGAAGATGTGCATTTAGTCACAGCTTTCCGTGATTGTATGCATTTCACATAAGCAAACTGGTGATACTCAGGGTGATTTGCCTCCATTTATATGACTGGTTACTCATGTATTATACATAGAACAAACTAAATAAAAAGCAAAAGACATTGAAAAAAATATATAAAGAAGCTTACCGCTTTCCATATGGGGTCCGGGTGCTCATGCTCCAAACCCTCAGCAAGGGGGGAAAATACATACAAAACACGAAAAATAGAGCTGGCACTGCTCCGGTACCCCAAAAATATGATCAAATCAAATAGAATCCAAGAGTCACAAAATATTAATAAAGTAGTACAAAAAGTTTTATTGCATCTTGTATAAAAAATAAAAGCCTGACGCGTTTCGTGTCCACACAGGACACTTAATCATAGGCTCATGATAGGCTTAATCATAGGCCTATGATTAAGTGTCCTGTGTGGACACGAAACGCGTCAGGCTTTTATTTTTTATACAAGATGCAATAAAACTTTTTGTACTACTTTATTAATATTTCGTGACTCCTGGATTCTATTTGATTTGATCATATTTTTGGGGTACCGGAGCAGTGCCAGCTCTATTTTTCGTGTTTTGTATGTGGTTACTCATGTAGTAAGATTTGAGAGAAAATTTGTGAGTACAGATGAACTGAACATTTAGAGTTGTGAAACAATAAGGGTAAAGGGATGAAAGGTTTTATGACTGAGAAAACTACAAAAACCAGAGAGGATGAAACCATATACTATATGACATAATGAATGCTGTGTCTCTAATACATGCTAACACAGGTTTGAGGTCTATTATTAGCAGGCCCGGATTTGTGGAAAGGCCACCTAGGCCCGGGCCTAGGGCGGCAGGATTTTAGGGGGGCGGCATGATGCCCAACCACACCCACTTTGGTTCAAAAACACTGGGGATGCGCTGGAGATACAATATTTTTTTAAATTTCCCCATTGATGATGAAAATTTGCACGAATAAAGGGGAGGGGACAGGGGCGCCGAACGGCAGTGGGCCTAGGGGCGCCCTCTATGTAAATCCGGCCCTGATTATTAGGAAACCTATTTCCCAGAAAGCTCCAAAATACAGGAATGTCATTTTCTATGGAGATCTAAGAAAGTTAATCTTGGTCTTATTTTTAGACCAATTAGGTTTTTCTCTGCAATAATAAGACAGTACCTTATTTAAGGGTAAGTAAGCTAACATACATTCATGTTGGTGGCAAAGCAGTTTAAAGTCTATTAGACGTAATGCGTAATTGCTAATTTGTTATTAAACTTTTCTGGAAGTTAATAGAGTTAATGTTTTAAAATATATTTGTAACATTGTTATGAACTCTATGGGCTTTGCCAAATGTTGGATCAAAAAGCAGTGCATGGAATTACTGCCATCTAATTTGAAGTGACTTCTGGCAATTCCAGATATATTGATCCAATTATGATTTTTTTCAGGGAGCTCAAGGTAATAAAAATGCCTGGTTTCTCTAACATGTTACAGCACTGCTATTTATGGGTCAATTATCTGTCAGTTATATCTTACAACTAAAGACACTACCCATCTGTATCCCTATTATTAAGTCTATTTTGTGGACAGCCGTGTGCATGTACCTTTTGTGACTCCCGTTTGCTTAAATTTAAAATTCCTAATTGGATGTTCTATATAAAGATGATCAATCAATTTAGTCACAGCTTTCCCTGTTTGTATGCAGTATACTTAAGGAAACTGGTGATACAGCTGTGCTTTAGTTTTAAATGAATCCACTGATACAAATCTGAATTACACTTCAGTATAAAGTGAAAATTAGATATATTTAGAAGAAAAATAATAGTAGGAAATAGGAAAATATAAACTTTTAACTCACAATTTCTGGTTTCTTTGTTCTCCCAATAGCTGCAGGTTCCTTCTTCACTTCCTTCTTTCTGGACAGAACTCATAACTAGCCCCACACATTTATTACAGGTGATGACTTATTGATCCGCCTGCACTGGCCTCTCAGAGTGAACACAGCCCCATTATTAATCCTCCACATCTGCTCTGTCTAATTGGACATTCTGCCTTTCTGGTTGAAAAAGTGTTATTGCATGTATAACCGACGTGACGTTTCGGTCCCCTTTGGGACCTATCTCAAGGTGAAACATGTGTCAAACAATTGTTTCACCTTGAATCTGTGCAGAGTCGAAAAAGGTAGCGGAGTTTCGAGAACATCCCGTGCCCTTATCAAGCTCGTCTCTGTTCCAGAATGTCACAAATTCAAGCTTCCGTTCCCAGGGTCATATTTGTACAAAAAGACGGAAGTGACGTAACCGGTCACCATGGTTACGCACGTCTTAAAGAATCACGTACACATGGAAGCAGACACCTACAGGCTTCATAGTAACTATCAATTCTTTACATAGCAACCAGCGAATTAAATATATATAAAAAGGTGTAAGTTCAACGGTACAGATACAACTGATTGTGCATGTCATTCAAGCTACATGTGCATAGATATATCATCTTACAGAAATAAATGCAAGTCAAAATCACTGTTTAACCCTCTGGGGGATAACGTCCTAAGCTTATCTATTCACTGAACCTCAGTTTTCTTCACTTCAATTTGCTGTATAACTCTAAATCTAAGATCCTCTGGAGAATGTCCCACATTTATACAATGCCTAGATACCGGCAAGGATGTGTTTTTAGTATTGATGATTGATCTTTGTTGGGAAAACCTATCCCTCACCTTTTGAGTGGTTTCACCAACACAGATCAATCTACACGGACAAACAAGCATATAAACAACAAAACTCGTGTCACAGTTATTATAGCCACATATCTTATATGTTCTCTCATTATCCGTGTCACTGAACCGTTTAACTTACACCTTTTAATATATATTTAATTCGCTGGTTGCTATGTAAAGACTTGATAGTTACTATGACGCCTGTAGGTGTGTCCGCTTCCATGTGTACGTGATTCTTTAAGACGCGCATAACCATGGTGACCTGATACGTCACTTCCGTCTTTTTGTACAAATATGATGCTGGGAATGGACGCTTCAATTTGTGTGCTATTCGATGTACATGAACTGTTTACATGATTTTTACTGCGTTTTCAATAAATACTTTACCAAAAAGGAGAAGATTTATGTGTGTTTAGAAGTAGATTGACTCTCCGCTGGTTGGGCATACACACCCTCTCACATATGCTGCTTATACTTTTACAGTGCATTATACGTGTTGGACATTTATATATACAGGTATAAACATTTTTTTAAAACAAAAGATCAGTGTTTGAATGCCACACCACAAATATGCAAACAAGATAAAAAGCATACTAAAACACAAAAGCAGCAATACTTTTTTTTTTTCTCCTGAGTTTATTTGTATTTTGAAAATGCAAAGGTTTTCTTTGAAAAAGTGTGTATTTCTTCTGATATAATTAAGCTGAAAGCTCTCACACTTTAGAGTAGGATTTAGAGTGAATTTGCTTTTCAAATTGATTCTCATTTGTCTTTTATGCCTCATTGTTCATGCTATCTGCGGATCATTCACAACAACAAAAAAATGGTTTATTGATTTACAGTGAAATACAGTATCAAGCTACAGAACAAAATACCCATTTTCTGCCAGAGTCTTAGTATACCTTGAACAAAATGCACTTATTTTTTAAACTGGCAATCATTCTTTTTAGTTTCCCTTAACTGTAACCTCTTGTAGCTCATAGTTTAGACAGTTGCCTTCGAATGTGTAGGGGCCACACAAAAGGATGTCTATTCTGTATAACACATCTGGTATGTTTGCCTGCTAGCTAGAATGAGCAAAGTAACAAATTATTCATCATGTGATATCTGAAGCTATGTGTTTTGCTAGTTTATAGAATGTTATCATATATTTTTCCCCTTTTGCATATATACATATAACAGTTAAAAAGTAGTGTGTTTTATATATATATATATATATATATATATATATATATATATATATATATATATATTTTTTTTTTTTTTATTACTTTGTATATTCATGCAGAGTTTAATTTCCACCAGCATTAGCCTTTACAAAATGTAATACTGTATAAGTATAATAAGCATCCAAAATAACTATATGAACAAAAATCAAAATTCTAAAATACTAAATCTTATAAAATGTTAGCAGATACATTAAATGAAATAATACCATTGGCCATATGTAAGAATAAGAGCAAGATGTGGCAAAAAGGTACAAGAGTATCAAAAAAAAGAGGTCGTCAGGAAGTGCTACAGGCTGAAAGAGGTAAGCACTTCACTTCGACTGATGGCTACCAGTGTAGCTTACTAATGTTCCATATGTAGCTCAATAGCTAGACTGATCAATATCTAGTAGAGTTGAAAAAGACAATAAAAAAAGACTTCCACAGGAGACTAGTATACCCCCTTTATTAACATGGTTGCAATGAATAGGGCTTGTGCAAAAGCATACGTTTTGCCGATAGTTTTAATCATGAAAAACCTATGATTACTGCATGAACTATACAGGGCAAGCAGGGAAAGTGAAGTTACTCGACTTTTGTCCTTGCAAGATAGATAATTAGATTACTGGTGAACAAATTATGCCCATAAATAATGCACTCAGAGAGAAGGCAAGGGTAAGGTAATTATCTGTCTTGCAAGGACCAAACATGGAGTAGCTTTAGTTTCCCTTTTCACTGTTTAGCTCAAAAAATAGCAAAAACCATTCTGGTGTGACTGGAGTGGCCTACCATTGATTGTGTGTCCAGAAGATTTTTGTGAAAGGGCGTAGAATTGGAAAAATGTGATTTACTATTCAGTAGCTCTTTGAATTGTATATTAGACAACAGAGACCTGCAGCAAAAGGCACTAAGGGGAGTGTTCTTACATTACTTTAGCACTATTGCTAAGGGGCATCATAAATTCCCTCCTATATTTGCATATAATTATATTACTACCAAAGTACTTTACAGGTTCGGGCTATCCCTCCACTTCAAAAAAATATAAATAAAATACAAAATAAAATGTTTGATATTATGCGGTATTAAAACAAAAAAAATACAATTAATAAACAACAATGCCATCAACCACTAGACCAGTGGTCCCCAACCAGTAGCTCGTGAGCAACATGTTGCTCCCCAACCCCTTGGATGTTGCTCTCAGCAGCTTCAAAGCAGGAGCTTATTTTTGAATTCCTGGCTTGGAGGCAAGTTTTGGTTGCATGAAAACCAGGTGTACTACCAAACAGAGCCTCCTGTAGGCTGCCAGTCCACATAGGGGCTACCAAATAGCCAATCTCAGCCCTTCATTGGCATCCTCGGGAACTATATTCATGCTTATGTTGCTCCCCAACCCTTTTTACATTTGAATGTGGCTCAAGGGTGAAAAAGGTTGGGGATCCCTGCACTAGACCATGAAGGCTTGACCTTCACACATATGATTTCCTATAAGAAGTCCTCAATTTGTGCTCAATTAACAAAATGGCATGCTCAACTACAGTACAACAGATGGGTAAAGCTGGAAAGCCAAATGACTACATTAATGAACACAGTAGGCTTTGTGTGACTACACCCTACACTACACAGACCAAGTCATCAGTAATGCAATGTTTCTGCATCTTTTTCATGGTGCAATGGCCAGAAATATATTGCTATTACTATTAAGGATTTATATTAGGACTTTAAACAGATTTTTTTTTGATGTGCTGAACTACAAACACCACTAAGAGAGCATTCATTAATCTCACTGCCTACTTGAATTTGTGTGCAACAGTTTTCAAAAGAAAGTTAAACCTATGCAAAAGAATATATTTACAACAGTTACTTACATACTGACTTAATATAACCAAAAAAGATAGGAAACAAGCCTAATTTAATCCATTGATGCCAAATACTGGAAACGTATCCACAACTACAGAACAACTTCCTCTAATAATTGTAATGTTACTCCCTTGAAACACCATAAATGGGCCTTATGCCACAGGGGATGCGGTGAAATTACAGACAAGCTACACAAATGGTGGAGCTGTCCTACCAATAAAATGGGGGGAAGGGGGGAAAAAAACAATAGATTTAAGAAAACACTAGTGAGATCTATCTTAATATTCTTCTATTAATTACAATGGGCATTTAGACCAACCTTAACATGAAAGTCACATGGCAATAAACATGCCAATAAATTTGAGCTTTTAATCTGTGTCCCTTTCTTCTTTCATCCCTTCCCCACCATCTCCACTTGACTTGAACTGACGAACAAACTAAAATTCAACAGTTGTAAAAGGAAAACAAATCACAAGTATCAAAACAAAGGGGCATATTTATCAATAATCAAATTTCTGAGTTGTGTGAGGGTTTTTATACCTTTGATAAACTTGAATTTCGAATGTTTGCGTGTTTCTGGTAAAATCTGATTGTCAAAAACTTGCAAATCATGTCCCGAAAAGATTTGAATTGATCGAATTTATGTCCCCGAAAACTCAAATTGATACGAGTTTTCAATTAAAAACATATTTTTACATTCAAATTTTTTTTCTGATTAACTCACAGACATTCGAGTTTTCTAAAACAGAATTTGAATGTGTGAGTTTAGGTGCAAAAAAAAAATCAAATCGTGAAAAATCATTAGATTTTTGATGAATCTGCCCCAAAATCTGCATACAACTTTTCTATATTATTTTTTCTTAAAAAAAAGCCTGCACTTGTTTATAAGTCTTATGGTATGGTCACAGTTTATTTAAGCTTACTATTCACATAACAGCAAATCTGCAGTAAGCCCCACTATTTATTACATATCATTGCAGATTGATGTTGCTGTACATTCACGGTTATTCTAGATCATAACTAGTTATTCGGAGCCATTTGGGAAATGGCTTCTCCAGTGAAGCCTGTCTTATCCCACCATAATTGTTTTGGGTGTTAACAGTAAATCTCCTATAAAAAGCTTCTGTGCATGTGAACTGCTCTTCAGCACACAACATATCATATATTGAACTAATTGTTTAATAGAAAGCTTTTATTTGCACCAAAATAATACACACCTTGAACCCATGCATTTTATTCCTCATCCATTTGAAACTTGGGAAGTGATACAACTAGTGTAAAGCATGCAGATGACAAATTAACCAATTTATCTTAATATTTAACAGTTTTTTATGGTTGCATTGGAGTTATGGATATCTTTGTGCAATTGATTTAATACAAATGTTTATTGTTTGCTGTTAAAAGTTAAGAAGCTCAATATATTTGTGTTACATTAATAAAAGATAGCAGCTGTCTATGAATTACTGTACATCTACATTTCAATGCAAGTATAGAAATCATCAAGTAGTTAAGTAACCATGTAAAGATCTCAAGATTCTGCAATATCATGGGGCCAAACATGATGTTTCTAGAAAAAATAACAGGACTGGCATCCAGCCTAATGGAACGAATAGGTTGTGGGCACACAGTACCCCAGACAATTAACTTAGCAAATTCTGTGAATGGGCCCATAGACTGTTTTGTCCACTGTTAAACAGTGATTACCTTTTATACATTTCCTGATTCTTAGATCCGTTGTGCCCCTTTGTCTTGTAATCATCTCAAACAATGTGAAAGTGTAGCATGACCTGTCCTTCATAAAGCCATGCTGATTATTACTACAAGAACATAATCTTGAATATGATCACTTAACAAACCTCCCAATTACTTCCCCACCACATTTTGAATTTTAGAGTAGTGCAATTTTTTTTAAACTTTAATAAATTTGATTTTATTCATAATTCGAATGGTATGTTTTTTTTATAAAATAATAACGTCTAAAATTCAATCAAATAGTCCTGACCCAAAAACA
Organism: Xenopus laevis; assembly: GCF_017654675.1. Taxonomy (NCBI): domain Eukaryota; kingdom Metazoa; phylum Chordata; class Amphibia; order Anura; family Pipidae; genus Xenopus; species Xenopus laevis. The sequence continues at coordinate 87,828,155 of NC_054372.1, forward strand.
CAAATCAAATTCGAAAAGGAATTCGAATCGAGTTTTTCTCCGGAAAAAACCTTCACTTTTGCATGTCAAATTTATTTGGATGCCAGACATTTTATTTGATGCACAACAGTTTTTTTCTCGAATTGGAGTCTATGGGGTGTCATTTTTTATCAAAACTAATCAAAACTTTTGCTCATCACTACTATTAACATCTTCAAATAGTTCAAGGGACCTCTGCCATTGATTTCTAATTCAACTATTCTCCACCTAAAACCTGCCGAGTTCATGTAGAACTGTTTCCAGGGTCGAGGTGTGATGAATCTCAAATTTAAATTGGTGGTTTTAAATTCAAATTTGTGAGTTTTGAAAAGAAAATTGGAAAATTCAAATTTTTTTGCCCCTTAATGTTCGTAGTTTCATTTTATCCTGTAACATACAAGGGAAAGTTGTGCTCACCAATCATTTTTAAACCATAGGGGGTGCAATGAGGCTGTCACCACAAAATTCATACAAACAAATAGTCCTCTGAACTGAACCCATTATCGATATATTTAAGACATTAACGCTAATATGTAATAAATGGTACTAAGTTTGCCCAGGAGCAGTAACCTATTGCAGCCAATAAGATCTTTATTTTAAACAGATGACCAGTAAATGCTACCTGCTGATTGGTTGTTATGGGTTACTGCCCCTGGGCAAACTTAGTGCTGTTTATTACATAACCCATTAAGACATTATTTGTGCCTTAAGCTACCAAAAATTTTTAAAAAACATTTAAACAGGCCAACGATGTCAAAATCATCCCTGGTCTGGCCTATCCTACACTCAACTTGTACTGCTTCATTATATATTTTACAAAGGGTCTACGTTTTACCTGTCCTGATAAGCAGTCCTGATTTTTAATGAATAATGCAACCTGGGATAGTGTTGTATGCAGGGATGGATTAATGCACATGCTACGGTAGGCTAGGGGCCCAGAGTGATCAGGGCACATCTAGCTTTTTTCAATTATTATTTCTATTTTCTTTTAACATTAGGAGAGCAAGGCGTGTGAATGTGCCCAGATGTGTGCAGATCCAGTGACGTCACTGGTGCCCCCGAACCCGACCCAGCATAGAGAGCTCAGGTTCATATGTGCCTGGATCTGCATGCGCCCAGACCCAGCAGTATGCACTACTGGTTGTATGCAGCTTTAGACAGTGTTACTAAATAGTACTAGACATGACAACATAATAATGCACAGCATACAATATCAAAGGCCAAAAAAATTAACAACTCATAGATTTTTTGTTGGGAATATATCTTTGGGACACAATTGAATCCAATCCAAAGTCCAATCAAAATGCATCCGTTTACTACATGCTCTTCTTTGTTTTATCATCAATGGATCTCTGCAACGTCTGTCATGCAACAGGAAAGAGATTTTAGGGGTGGATGACGTTGACATTTATAATATTAGAATTGTATTGTCAGCTGAATAAACACTGTAAGCTTGTAACTATATTTAACACACACCCCAAAGCTGTGAGGATTTTCTGAAAAAGAGTAAAGATGATCTCACTTGTTAGCAATAAACTATGCACACAACACTTCCCTTTTGATATATTAACATTATTGCTAAGACTTTAGCATATTTAGCATGTTAGCCTTATCAAAAAAGAAGTTTACAAAAATGTAATATGAATCGAAAAAACACATAATTCACTCTAAGCCTTGTTACTTTTAGATATAACAGATGGTTTAACGATAAACAAACAATATCCCAGAGACACCGTTTGGGCGAGAAAATCTTGGTTATAGACACGATTTCAGCTATGTCCTAGTTTTTTAAGCCTTTAAAGAGCTGTGGAGCCTAAACACAACCACTTACATAGAAATTATTGATGGACAGCAGAAAAACGGAGCTATACTACAAGATAATTAAGAAAAAGATCCTTGAAAGTGATAAATAAAATTTGCAGTATTTTCATGCTAGCAGAAGCCGTGTTATCTGTTCCCACTACCTAGATGTTATCTTCCCACTGTTCATACACTAGAATAAATATTTTATTGACAAAAATAAAGCTTTTTCTTTGAGCTCTGCTTTTCAACCTACAAAATATTTTTTGTCATGAGCAGCACACTATGTACAGCTTGGCAACTTAGCACAAATCAAAAAATCTGAATATACTTTCATATATAAAATATATATATATTTGGCTCTATGTAAAAATAAAAATACCCCAGCACAAAATTAAATAACTTGAATTTCCCCCCAAGTATCTGCATACTCCAAAGCAGAAACAATTTAATGTACAGTAGTAGGACTTTATATTCCTTCTAATGGAATAATGTGTTAACCCTTCTTAAAGGGATACTGTCATGGGAAAACATGTTTTTTTTTCAAAAAGCATCAGTTAATAGTGCTGCTCCAGCAGAATTCTGCAATGAGATCCATTTTTCAAAACAGCAAACAGATTTTGTTATATTTAATTTTGAGATCTGACATAGGGCTAGTTTCCCAGCTGCCCTCAGTCATGTGACTTGTGCTCTGCTAAACTTCAGTCACTCTTTACTGCGAGTTGGAGTGATATCACCCCCTCCCACGCCCCCCAGCAGCCTAACAAAACAACAATGGGAAGGTAACCAGACAGCAGCTCCCTAACACAAGGGTGTGTATGAGCTCAAGGCTGTGAGTTTTTCCCAGGCCCATTTTGGGTCTGGGGGAACTTTTTTCTGCAAACTTCTGCAGATTGTAAGGATTTCTGTCAGGAGAATCCTTTTTCCACCACAAATTCCTCCTAAAAATGAGGAAGAAGACGGCAGTCATTGCTGGCCAAAGAGTGAGAACCCCCTTGGGGTCTAAGTTTGGCAGCAGCAGTTGAAAACATTCAAGTGCGTAAGAAGGTGTTGGTCATGGCTAAGAGTGACAGCAAAGAAGCAGAAGGTACTTCTACATGCAGTGTTCCATCTGTAATGGAGTCTCCCAAGCAAGTGAATACCCTGGTTGACCAAGCTGAAGTTGCTGCAGAGAGTTGCAGTTCTGCTGTGGGAAGTGGCAGTTCTACTGCTGAGTGTTGTAGTTTAGAGGCAAATCAGGAAGCTGCTGCAAGGCATGCTGGGAGCTAGGAAGGAAATGCTCCAGGCTGTGAGGCAGCCATGGAGAGTGTTGAGACTGCATGCTGTGTGGCTATGGAGGTGGCTGAGGAGTCGCTGAGAGAGAAGCCCAACCCTGCTGCTGCTGCTATGGCCCAGGTAGGAGCAATTCACCTGTGTGATCATGGGGGAGAGGAGGCTGCTAGCAATGGCGCTAAGAAGACTGTGGGCTCAGCTGGGCCCAATCACAGCCAAATAATCAGGGCACTGAGAGACATTAAAGTATTGGAAGAGAAAAGGAACATTTTGGAGGGGAGCATTAGTAACACGGTGGCTGGACTGAGTGCTCTTAAAGGGACAGAGATCTAAAGCTGTAAGGAAAACTGTTTTCATGTCTATTCACTTGGAGAACATTGAGAATAACATTACCAGGGTTCTGGCAGTTATACAGCCCTAAAGAGAGGTTTGTGATAATCACAAGAGATTCCAGTAAATTGAGGAAAGTGAACTGAAAAAGTTTCTTAAAGCTTTTTCTTTTTCTAAAGAGACTGATTCCTGGGGCTGGCAATGTGGGGCCTTTGTGTGCAGATTCCCAGGTCCCAGAGACTGTTTCAGTGCCCAGCACGTGTCAATGCTAATGCTATAAGTGTGGCTGGTGTGAGCATGCTTAGTGCAGTGAGTGAGCCCAGTGCCAGTGTGTCAGGTGCGAGGGTGCAGTGTAGCAAGGCTGCAAGGAGTTCTAACATGGCTGTACCACTGACTAAAAAAACTGTATGTGATGCTGCAGTAATAGAGAACATGACTGGTGAAAGCAGTGTTACAGAGGGTGCAGGGAACCCTCCTGTTAATAGTGAAAGTGAAGGGGCACAAGGGAGGAGAGGTGTTTGGGATGGGAAGCGACTGTTTAGGTAGAAAGTCTCTGAGATGGATGAGAGGGTAAGAGGGACACCCCAGAGTGGGAGGGGTTTAGCGTGATCCCAGTCTCCCAGCCTGAGACCAAGGGGCAAATTCACTAAAGCGCAAAGCGGCTAATGCTAGCGCAAATTCTCCAGCGTGACGTCATTTTGTTACTTCGCAGATTTACTAACGGGTGCTGGTGTAAATTGGCTAGCGAAGTGGACCTACTCTAGCGATACTTTGCACCCTTACGCCAGGCGAAGTTGCGATATGGCGAAGGGACGTAACTACGCTAATTCACTAACTTGCGCATTTTACTGAATGTTACCCCTTGCGCCAGACTTGCCTTTGCCAGCTCAGACCAGGCGAAGTGCAATAGAGTAGATAGGGCTTGCTTCAAAAAAAAAGTTGAAAATGGAGTTGAAAAGTCCCAAAAAATGCTGGCGTCTTTTACTTTTTTTAAGGGTTATAGGCTGAAAAAGATTGATTTTTTGGGGGGGTACCCTCCTTCCCCCCTACATTTCCTAACATATGGCCCCTAAACTATACAGTGGGCACATGTATAGGGCAAAGTGTGTGCCCCCGGAAGATGTGATGGTCTGCCTAAAGAGGCAATGCGCTGTCCTGTCCCCCCTTACCCCACTGTATGATGAGGAGGGTTTCCGGAATAGGAGGGTGGAAGGTTCAGGTCATATGCACATGAATTTCCATGTTCCCAAACACCTTCCCAATTCCTTCTTTATTGGTAAAGACAGGGGTATTTGCTTCTATCCTGGCCAACCCAGGGTGTGTTTCAGGTGTGACTCAAACAGGCACTTTAAAGCTAAATGCCCAGTGGTGAAGTGCGCCCTCTGTGGTGAAACTGGACATCCCAGTAAAGAATGCCAGGAAATCCGCTGCAATTTGTTCCTGAAGTTAGGACATGCCCACAGTTCTTGCCCTGATGCCTGGCACAACATTGTTAGGGATCGCCCTAATTTACAGGAGGAAATTGGCCAGGGAATGGAGATTGTGAAGGAGGGTGCCCCAACATCTGAAGTGGTGGGATCAGAGAGAGTGGTTGTACAGTCAGAATCCAGTGCACCATGCTGTAAGGTGGTGGGTAAGGCAGCGGAAGTTACCCAAAGAGAAGGGTGAGCAGAGGGCCAGTCAGCCTAGGAAAGAGGAGGTGCGGAGAGTGGTGGGAAAGAAGGCCTCCGTTAAAAAGAAAAACACCCCCAAAAAAATAGTGGAAGCAACAGGCAATAGGTTTGTTCTGCCAGAATGTAAGAGCTAGGGAGATCTGGCTGAGGAAGAGAGGCTGAGGGAGGAAGAAAAGAGAGAGAAGAGGAAGGCTCGGGCCTTGGGAAAAAGGAACTGAAGATCAGAACATAATCAGAGCTGCATTTGCATCAATAATAAAAGACTCATCTATGAAATGTAAACACTGGCATGCACTTGTTTTGTGTTTTTAAAATATAAAGGTATTTAGTATTTTAGTATTTAGTTTTACTGATTCGGATTAGTTTTCCGTATAATGTTTGAGTTTTAGAGCAAGAAGGTTGACTTCTATAAGATGCTTATACTTGCCTGTGTTTTGATTTCACCTGAAGCTAAAACATATTTACATATGGGAAGCAGCATCCAAAATTATAAATGCCCATAATATGAAATCTCTCAGCCCTCAACCGTCAGTAATCTGTGCTCCAGTAGGAAGAGGCTAGCAGGAGCTCCTTTGCTTTTGGAACAGCTCACATAATCAGTCACTCAGGAGTCAGCTTGCTCATCTGTGCTTTTAGGGCATTGATCTGTCAATTGGCACTTTATATGTAACAACACTGATGTACAGCAAAAATGTGATAGTTTTATACATCTCATTCTGAAAGTGATTTTTTGACCTCCACTTCAGAAACAAAATATATTATATTGTTACTTGTGCGCCATTGCCATCTAGTGGACACAAGTTTATTTTGTCACCTAGGCATTTTTAAATAATACAGAGTGCCATGAACATACATAAATATTATAAACCGGTTACGAGATTTTACTAGAGAGTATAAGGAAAAAAAAGGCTGGGGGGGGGGATATTTACCAGACAAAAATAAATCAAAAGGATCTAACAAAGGACCACGCATTAACCTGTAAAACTTTAGCCAATTTCTTTCACCAGAATATTTAAGATCGATTTAGCTTTCCATGAATACTGTTTATTTCTGCTGGTTTGACTGTTTCTAGGTGCCATTATCAACAATTGTTTTGACACAAGTCACACCAGAAACACAATACACCATAAATCTTATAGAATGAAGAAATAATTGAAAACAAGCTAGCAACAGATAGGTATGGCAAAATCAAGGAATGGTAGATAATTGATAGAAAGAAAGCCAAGAAGACAGGTAGACAGACAGGCAGATAGCTAATATGATAAAGATAAACAAAGGTACTGATGAATCATATGCAAATGAGGGCAAAGAAGTGTCAAAAAGTTACATTATTGTAAGGATTTGGATTTGGTTTGGCCAGGCACTTGGAATATACTGAAAAATACTGCCCAAATTCTAAGATATATATATATATATATATATATATATATATATATATATATATATATATATATATATATATATATATATATATATATATATATATATATATATATATATATATATATATATATACACACACATATATAAATAATTAATGCCTGTGTTCCCTATTTTTGCATTATAAGATAAAAATTATTTGCAGACCAGACATAAATTAAGCATTCATTTGCATGTGTCTAAACTAATTTTCCAGAAGATATTTAGTCTGTAAAGCAAGGAATCCGAGCCTCATTATTAGGGAAGATTGTAACATACTTACCGTGATCTTCCTTTCCTGTACGAACTCCATGTCAGTACTTACTGGGTTAGCCCCTCCCCCATGCTCCCATCAGAAGGACCCTCCCCAAGTCTTTAAAGACCGGCCACACCCACCTACCGGCGTCTTTGTAACAAGCTTCTAAAATCACTTGAAAAAGGGCGGGCCGTACTGACATGGAGTTCGTACAGGAAAGGAAGATCACGGTAAGTATGTTACAATCTTCCCTATTCCCTTTACGAACTCCATGTCAGTACTTACTGGGACGTAGCAAGCTAGTATTTTCCCAGTGGGAGGGTAATAGGCTCTTAACAAGAATCTGTAGCCATAGATGCAAGACTTTGAAGAGACCAATCATGCAACTTCTATAAGTGAATGTTAAGATTCCCGGTGAAAGCTCAAGAATAAGTGACAGGGATAAGAATAGTCTTATATCATAGGCTCTATACCCCAGAAAAAGAGACGTTAGCCCAGCGTCAGTGTGAGGAAAAGATGAATTCCATAACAGCTTGACTCTTCCAGAAGAAAAAAGAGAGAGGGATGAAGACCTCCCTTCACCTGGCAAACTCAACAGTTTAAAATACTTACTCTCCTACTCACCAGAAAGCATCCATCACATGTATGCTTAGTTTCAGTGCAGATTTGTAAAGCACCTGTAAAAAACACTTGGTAGGAGTTAGAATCCCAAACAGACCCCTTTGTATGTGTGGCCTGTTTAGAATATAAACAAAAGTGCCGGGCATAAAATGCACAATGAGGCATACTTGAGGCATGTACTTGATGTACTTGAGGCATGTACTTACTCTCCTACTCACCAGAAAGCATCCATCACATGTATGCTTAATTTCAGTGCAGATTTGTAAAGCACCTGTAAAAAAACACTTGGTAGGAGTTAGAATCCCAAACAGACCCCTATGTATGTGTGGCCTGTTTAGAATATAAACAAAAGTGCCGGGCATAAAATGCACAATGAGGCATACTTGAGGCATGTACTATAATGCCTAACTATCTGATTGGCTAGCAATTAGATCTGCTCTAACTGGAAAGCAAACCCAGAGAACAGGGACATGGGAACCTGAAACTTATCTGGGGTGAGAATTACTTACTCCGTGTATGATCCTTACGATGGAAACACTGGTACCAACCTCTAGAAGATAATGCCAGATGGAGACAGGGCAATTACCTGAAGAATAAAACCCCAGTTGGATGGCAGAGCATAGCCTTGTGAGACATAGAACTGGTAACCCCTAGAGGATTTCGGAGTCAGAATAAAATAACCCAAGCAATACTATGATAGCCACAAGACTCACATAGGCAGGTTGTAGAGTAACCTGGAGAGATGCTCAGAGTCTCATGAGACCAATCAGATTTCCTCCTTCCAGCAAAGGAACATGTGTAGATGTAGGAAATTCAACCATCCTATATCATGCGAACTTCCTCAATGTTCTGCATTATTAAAATGGCAGGGGTTAGCCCTGCAGCCATATGTCTTTTGTGTCAGTGTGTTCCTCACATTGACTATATTTGAGGTAGCTGAATCCTCTTACCTTGAGTACCAGGCTGCCCACCATTGGGCATGCAGAGGATGTGCGTAGGCATCAATTGCTCAAGTACTTAGGACTGGACTGATCATAAGGATGTTTGAGTAACATCAGAAGGCTTCCAATCCACCAGACTAGACCTACTGTGTTAGATGAATGAACCTCCTGTCAGATGACCGAGACTTGCCGGGTCAGATACTAGATCCAGTAAACTAGACCTAATGAGATAGGTGAACCAGACCTACAAGGAAAGGTGAACCATCCTACCGAGAAAGGTGAACCATCCTACCGGGAAAGGTGAACCATCCTAACGGGAAAGGTGAAACATGCAGACTGTGAACTATGCCCACTGGGTCAGGTGAACTATACACGCTGAACTGGGACAATTTCGGTACCGATGACTTAATTTCCCCAGTTATGCACCAATGAAATAGAAGTAAGAGAAGTGCACACACCTCAAGAAATGCAAGACTGATATAATCTTTAAGACAGTCTTTAAGATGTTCTGTTGTGAGGCAATAAAATGGGTAGAACCTGTAGGTATGTAACCATGACGATGCAGATTCCATACTGGTGGTTCAGGAGGACACCGATATAAAGAGAGGGAAGAATCAAGACTCACTAGATGCTTCCATCATTTGCAGTCTAAATCAGTACCCATATGGTATGCAGAACAGCTAGCCTCAAAACATGGATACTCCATTTTTTTTTTTTTTTTTTTTATCTAGGAGACTAGACAAACAAATGGACAACTGACTAAGTCTGTCTTCTAGACACAGAGCAGAAACCTGGCTTTTGGGCCACAGAGATGTTCTGTTTTGCTGGTAGTATGACTTAAACCACAACAGCGATGTTCAGCCTGTATCATATTTTATACCACGGCAATCTAACTGCCAGGAGAGCTTATATAGGTAAGATTTAATAACAATTAAACTTAGCGATGCAACCCTAGTGACTGAACAAAGGTCATCTCCGAGGGGTGTGATGTGTGTGTTATGACAGTAGGTTTATTAGTAGTATGTGCCAATGCATAATTCTGTGTGGCAGTCACCACCTACGGCCCTTAGGAGGGACTAAGGAGCTATCCAGCTAAGGGCACAATCGGGTCTGGACCTCCAGGTACAGACATGGACGTAACTACTGAAGAAGCAGACCCCGCGGCTGCAGGGAGCCCAGGAGGCATAGGGGCCCCATGAGGCCAAAATAATGCTTTATCTCAACATGCATTAGCCATGCACATATATGCAGATGGCCCATACACATATACATATATGTATACATATATACTGACATATATACACACACACACGCATGATACGCACACATGTAAGACTCTTATGCAGAACACTTACACGCTACAGTTAACCATTGGTTAAGCATTCATTCTGAAGGTATTGGCTTTCTTAGGATAAGCATACTTCTCGGATGATTAGACGACTTAGTCTTATATAAAGCCACCATAAGTGATCCTTTAGAGACCACCAACAGGGTGTAGAGCCATGGTGCTAGCATGTATTAAGCCACATGTATTGTAATGGCAGATTATTACATAGGCCTCTGTTGAGGACCTAGAGATACTGCTCTCTGAGAGTATACTGACCAACCCCAGAGCTCCAGCTATGGATATTGAATAATACTGCCTATTTGACCGGAATAAGGAGCAAACTGCCTTGGCCCTCCAGTAATGCCGACAGTGAATTGCAACACAAAACAGGGAAAAACTTGCAGAGAAGGGCCCCAAACATTGTGTTGTACAATTAATACCTGTAATCCATATAGCAGACAGGCTTAGCCGTTCCTGCTGTGTATATCAGAAACAATATGTAAACTCACCTAGCACAGGGAGAACATCAACCTGATACAATTCCATGTTTAATTGAATTAAATAATACCTTAACATAGAAGAATGCATTGTATTATAAGACATTCAGATGTAAGTGTATTAGATCCTGCAAAGCAAAGATACAATCACAGCAACATGTTATACATAGTTTGAATTAGCTGCTGTTTAGAGCAAGCATACAGTATATCAAAGCCTAGCCGCCAGCCCAGGGATGCATTCATAAGGGCTACTGGTTCCAGGAGAGCAATACTGGAGAGCAATTCTGATTCCAGAAATAGCAAAAACCTCAGCACATCACCTCACAGAACAAATAGCAGCATTCATTAGGGCTATTGTTGTCAGGTATGCAAATGTACAGGACTCAGTACACTGTAGTTTTGCATAGGATAGTGTTATCCACTAGAACTATTGGAATAAAGTGAGCAATTAGCCAGAACTCAGCATACAATGCTGGTTTCAGGTGAGCAAAAGGTCAGAGCCTTGCACAGTGCAGATCAGCAAAGGATTTGAGCAGCGCTGAAGCAAGTAGCGAAAGCGCTACTGACTGGGAGGGGGATTTCCCCCTTTGTAAGCAGTGGCGAAAATTCGCCAGCGTGTTTGCGCCTGGCGTCTTGGCGCCTGGCGTTTTTGCGCAGGGCAAGAACGGGGGGTGACGTCATCGCGCAGCGCGCATGCGCGCTTGTTCACAGGAACGGCCTTATAAGGCAGCGCCTCCCACTGAGCTTCCTCTTGGCGCCCATAGCAGCTACAGGGACAACTTGCTACAGGGACAACTTCTGAAATGGAGGACGCACTCCTGCAGCAGATCCAGGCTAGGATGGCACAAGAGGGTACAGAGTGGTTGCAGAACCTCCTCTACACTGGAAAAGATAAGGCAGCAGGCAGATCTGGGAGAGAAGGGGTAAGAGGCACCAGGGCTCGCCCTGTTCGCCGTTCTCGCCCACCCACTAGATTAAGCCCCAGTCCCCCTACAGCTCGTAAGAGAGCTCAGCCAGCCATAGTACCGGTGGTAACTTCTACACCGGCAGTAACAGCCCCACAGTTACAGGTGACTGCACAAGTTCATGCATCTGCAGAACCAACCGTAGCTGGATTGCAGTCACGTTTACACTCCCCAGGTCATGTTGGTTGTGGTCAAGGGCATATGCAAAGTCGTTCCCCATCGCCTTCCGTGATCCCCCCTCCCCCCGGCCCTGTGGTGGCATACCAACTGGGGTTCGCACAGGGATGGGGGGCCCAGGGGCTAATTTAGTTGAGGAGCTTCATGATTCCATGGCATACAGCTCTGAGGAAAGAGAGCTGCCCAATTTTGATTCGGCACCATCACAGGCCATTAGGCCTCAGCCTGTACTCACACCTGTGATTCATCAATCTCCTCCGCCCCTATTTAACCCTTCTCCCTTATACCATCCCGGCTCCCGGCTTCCGGCCTCACTCCCTGCACATAGGGTTTCAAGCCAGTACAGGCTAGACAGGCGGGGATCACATGGTATGGGGCGGTCAGTAGCGGTTAGGGATCTTGCATCACAAGGTTCTGGCGGGTGTAAACGTCATTATAGTGCTGATAGGTCCCCAGATAGGTTTTTGGACAATAGGGGAGCCTCTAGGCATAGGCGCTACGGTCCGGGGTACAGTGACCACAGCTCATCCGCTCCCGCGCACGAGACACCTCCTCCTCAGAGAGAGACTCTGTTCGCCTTAAGAGGAAGGCAGCTACTACTACAGTTCCTGCACCACAGTCAGCAACGGCTACTCTACCGGTTCCCAACCCATTGTTACAGGCTGGAAGTGATGGCATTTTGCCAAGCAGCGTACAACAGCATACAGGTGAGCATGCTTGTTTGGGTGCTTGGGATCAGCTGAAAGGTAATTCAGAAGTCCTTAATGCTTTACGGTCCATTATGGGTGATTTACTAGGAACTGCTTCGGCAGCATCCCAACCCTCTTTAACTTGTCCTTTAAAAGACTCCTATTTTTGTGGTGTTACACCATTAGGGTGCCATATATCCACTGATATCAGGGAAAAAATTTGGCGCAATGAATATATTGACATATGGTCTTTAATTTCACCAGATCAGCCCACAGTTGACCGGGAGAGGCGTTTTGAAAAGCCTGAGGACAGAAAAGTAAGAGTAGCAAAGACTTTTGGAAATTGGCTACAAGCCTTTTCGGTGCTGGCCTGTGCAGTGGGCCAGAAATTTCCCAATAAATGTTCTGAGCTTTTCGTGTACTTGGATTTAATCTATGGGGCCTACAGGACACATGGGGGCGCTGCGTGGTGGAGATATGACGAGGAGTTCAGGAGGCGGTTAGCGCTTAAACCGGATCTGGGTTGGGATAGCAAGGCGACTGATGTTTGGCTTCGGTTGATGACCTCACAGAGGTCACAACCCTTTCAATATCCCGCTGCACAACATACCCTTGGGGCACCCAGTGCAGCGGCCACTAGACGCCCCGGTTCCTGCTGGTTGTTTAATGAGGGACACTGCAGGTTCTACAGCCTTTGTAAGTTCAAACACGAGTGTTCCACTTGCGGAGGAGCCCATTCGGCACTCCGATGTTTTAAGAAATTCAAACCTACTACCCGTATTGGCTCCGGTAAGCCAGAGGACCCCAGTGAGCGTGCGAAGGATGTCCCCGTGGTTAGACAGTTATCCCAAGCGGAAGCCGCCCTACTTAGAGTTGGTTTTACCTATGGATTTTTCATCCCTTTTCAGTACTCGCCCTTTCCTACATTTGCTGAAAACTTGAAGAGTGCCGTTGACAACCCGGGGGTAGTTGCGCTGAAACTAGCTAAAGAAGTCCAGCTTGGCAGGGTAGCCGGCCCTTTTGACTATTTGCCTTTTCCCAATTTGCGGATGTCTCCTTTGGGCGTGGTACCTAAGAAGGAACCCGGAAAATTCCGGTTGATACACCACCTGTCTTACCCAAAGGGTACATCTGTGAATGATGGGATTAGCAAAGCGGCGGCAGCAGTGTCGTATATTTCCTTTGATCGGGCTGTCTCCTTGGTTAGGGCAGCCGGCTCGGGGGCGCTCCTTGCTAAGTCAGACATAGAATCAGCTTTCCGGCTCCTCCCGGTCCACAATGATTGCTTTCATTTGCTGGGGTGTCATTTCGACAATGCTATTTACTATGATATGTGCCTACCTATGGGCTGCGCAATCTCCTGCAGGTACTTTGAGGTTTTCAGCTCATTTTTGGAATGGGTAGTACGTACTGAAACGGGGTTCAATTCCGCGCTGCACTACCTTGACGATTTCCTTTTTGTGGGGCCCCGATCTTCCCTGGTGTGTGGTTCGTTGTTGAACGCATTCCAATTTTTCATGAACAAATTTGGGGTACCAGTGGCTTTGGATAAAACCGAAGGCCCCACTACGGTTCTCTCTTTTTTGGGCATAGAAATTGACTCCAATTTGATGGTTTTTAGGTTGCCACAAGACAAATTGCAAAAATTGAAGGACGCCATCACGGTGGCTCGACTCTGCAAAAAGGTGACACTTCAACAAATGCAATCGTTATTGGGGCTATTGGTTTTTGCCTGCCGCATTATGCCTATGGGCAGAGTGTTTTGCCGACGGCTGTCTCTGGCCACTCGTGGTGCTGAAAAACCCTATCACCACATTCGCATTACTAAACAGTTGCGAGGGGACTTAAGTGTCTGGCACTCTTTCCTAGGCATCTACAACGGCCATACTTGCTTATTGGGTGAGGAGGTCCAAAACAGTGAGGTGTCCTTATATACTGATGCGGCTGGTTCGACTGGTTTTGGAGCCGTACTTGGGAAGTCCTGGTGTGCGGGTCCTTGGCCAGCCACCTGGCTCGAGCTTGGTCTTTGCAGGAACCTAACTTTATTGGAACTTTTCCCCATCGTAGTTGCTCTTGAGCTCTGGGCTCCCGGCCTGGCCAATCGCAAGATTTGTTTTTGGACGGACAATATGAGTGTGGTGCATTGCATTAACAGGTTATCTTCCTCCTCCCTTCCTGTTTTGGCTTTGCTGAGACATTTGGTGTATTTGTGCTTAGCCCATAACATTTGGTTTCGTGCTAGGCACGTTCCAGGGAAGGTCAACTCCATTGCTGATGCTCTTTCTCGTTTTCAGTGGTCCAGGTTTCGACTGCTGGCTCCCGAGGCGGACGAGGAGGGTACGGAATGCCCAGCTTCCCTGTGGCCCTGGTGGAGACGAATTTATGAGTTTGATACAGGCATCGGTTACGGCAGCGACATGGAAGGGTTACGGTAATGCTTGGGCTGAGTGGGTACAAATGGGGCATGGCAGGTCCTTAGCCAGTGACGCTGACAGGCTGCAACTCACAATAGATTATTTGTTACAGGTGAGGGCAGAGGGCTATTCTGCCACAGTGGCTCAGAGACGTCTGTCGGGGCTTGCTTTTTATTTTAAGTTGGCGGGTTGGCATGACGTGACGAAACATTTTGTAATTTCCCAGGCGCTTAAAGGGTGGAAGAAGGAAGTAGTTAACAGGGAGAGCCGCCGGCCCGTCTCTTTTGCCCTGCTACGACAGTTAATTTTGGGTCTGCAGCAGGCAGTTAGTTCCCCTTATGAGATTTCCCTGTTTCAAACTGCTTTTAGCCTGGCATTTTTTGGTGCTCTTCGCATCAGCGAGCTGGTCCCCATGAGTAAGGTCAAACCAGGTGGCCTCCAGGCGGAGGACGTTATTCTTGGTAACTCTTTCATCCGTTTCCGAATCCGTAAATCTAAAACGGACATCTATGGGCAGGGGACTTGGGTGACTCTTTCGGCAATTGATGACGTAGCTTGCCCAGCAAGGCTTGCGACCGCATTTGCGGCGGTTAGGAAGCAGGGTGAGTGTTTTTTGTCTCATGAGGATGGTTCACCTCTGACTAGATATCAGTTTGATACTATTTTTAAGAAATGCTTGACTGCGTTGGGGCTCAACTCCAAGGAGTTTGGGACTCATTCCTTTCGAATAGGGGCAGCCACGGAGGCTAGTGTTCAGGGCATGAGTGAGGATCAGGTGAAGTGCATAGGCAGGTGGAAATCGAAATGTTATGCTGGATACATTCGACCACAGCTTCTTACTAACTGAATTTTCTTTACAGACGGATCATCTCCTGTGGTGCTTCTGGTGGGGCACTCATACATCTGTCGAGCGGCACTGCGTGCGGAGAATCGTCCAGGGGGAAAAAACCTTGGTTTTTCCGGCACACGTGTGATTTGGCGAGGCGTCAGTGGCATGCGGTGGCTGCAAGTACTCCCTGAGGTGGTTCGCTTTAGCCGAGCTTATGATGGCCCGCTGGTACTGGTAATTCACGCTGGGGGTAATGATTTGTGCCAAGTTCGGGTAGCTGAGCTTATTTCTCTCATAAAATCTGATATGGTTCGTTTCCCCCCATTTTTTATGGATTTGGTTATAGTTTGGTCTGAGTTGGTGCCCAGGTTGGCGTGGAGGGGTGCCCGCAATGTTGCTGCAGTTGATAGATCCCGCACCCTGCTTAATCAAAGAATCTCGCGTTTTGTGCATAGCCAGGGCTGGGTGGTGGTTCGGCACCGGCAATTGGAAACGGATACCCCCTTGTTAGCTGACGGGGTTCACCTTAATGAGGCCGGTCTAGATATATTTTTGTCGGGCTTGCGCGATGGTGTAGGGAGAGCCATTTCTCTTCTGGGTGGAGGTCGGAGTTCGGTGTAGGATTACACGAACTCCTAGTGGCGGTTATTGATCCTTTGCCTGTATTCGGCCTAGTATAAAAGGCGACACCACATGCCCACTGCACACAGTGGCCGGCATTCGGGGTAAGATATATAAGGTCATATACTTGACAGTTAACGAGATACGTTTTGAAATGGCAAGGATCGGGAATTAAATAAATATATACAGTATAAATAAAGCTGTGGCCGACTTTCACCCACTATTCTGTTTCAGTGTGTTTTATTCATAAATTAGCATTAAAGGGCTTATCCCTAGCTGGGGAATAAAGGTTAAGTTCTATAGGCTTAAACATCTTCACAGTCTGAGCAGCGCTGAAGCAAGTAGCGAAAGCGCTACTGACTGGGAGGGGGATTTCCCCCTTTGTAAGCAGTGGCGAAAATTCGCCAGCGTGTTTGCGCCTGGCGTCTTGGCGCCTGGCGTTTTTGCGCAGGGCAAGAACGGGGGGTGACGTCATCGCGCAGCGCGCATGCGCGCTTGTTCACAGGAACGGCCTTATAAGGCAGCGCCTCCCACTGAGCTTCCTCTTGGCGCCCATAGCAGCTACAGGGACAACTTCCCGCCCACCCACCCAGTGATAAATGATTCCATTGTTGTGTTGTTATGTTTAAAAAAAAAAATAAAAAAATAAAGGGGACGAGGTCTGAGGTTGTTCATTTTAATGTATATTTGTTGGATTTCAGTGTTCTTGTCACAGCGTGGCGGTTATTGATCCTTTGCCTGTATTCGGCCTAGTATAAAAGGCGACACCACATGCCCACTGCACACAGTGGCCGGCATTCGGGGTAAGATATATAAGGTCATATACTTGACAGTTAACGAGATACGTTTTGAAATGGCAAGGATCGGGAATTAAATAAATATATACAGTATAAATAAAGCTGTGGCCGACTTTCACCCACTATTCTGTTTCAGTGTGTTTTATTCATAAATTAGCATTAAAGGGCTTATCCCTAGCTGGGGAATAAAGGTTAAGTTCTATAGGCTTAAACATCTTCACAGTCAGCTCAGTACACTTCAGAACAGAATATGAACATGTTCCTTACCTGTAGCTCCTAATGCCAGGCTGTAAGTAGGTCTCTAATGCCACATATTGCAGGACACCAGGTTCATTGTTAACAGGCCTCACAAGTTTACTGATAGCAGTACTTACCTGAGGCTGCTGGACAGAGTTTCCAGTCTGCAGAGTTAGAGAGTGGGCGGGGCCATCTCCACTTGCTATAGCTGGCAGTTGCACAGGAATCACCTGATTATACTCAGCTGGTGTCTGCACATACAGAGGAATCCCATAATTGTGTTCAATGGGGGGATCACTTTACCAGTGGAACCCGCTGATTAAACTCAGGTGCTGTCTGCAGAAGCAGGTAACCAAAAGCAACTGCTGTGGTTACACAGAGGCAAATTGGATAATTGGTATCGCCTAACAGAGCCATGCACCGTTTCTAGCTGAAACCTATAAGGCGGACATTTTTTTTTTTTTTTTTTTAAATGACCTCCACCTTAGGAAAGTCTGCTGAGGGAGGCAGCTGGCCATGGAACCTGTCCTCCATTTAAAAGACAAGAAAAACAAAAGAAAAACAGGAGGCAGTAAGGCTCAGGCCCCTAACTAATTTTGCCTAATAATAGGCTGACCCTTTAACTGCCGCCTCCCTCGCCCATCCGTAAAAATAAAGGGTGTGTAGGGGCCACATACACCACTGCCCCTGGACGCCTTTTGGGCAGGTCAGGAGGGCACACCGGATGGGGGAACAAGCACTTGCCGTCGAATGCTCTGACAGCAATACAGAAACGCAACTGAAACACAGGCAGACCAGGAGTAGCAAACATTGCACACCAGTGCCTTACCTGATCCAGAAGCTGAAGCACAGACGACTCCAGGATATGAGGCCGAGTGCTGGGGAACAAAAGGTCCCATGGACCAAAAACCCCTGTCCCTAGGACGCCTTATGGGCAGGCCTATGCTTTCCCAAGGTTAAAAGAAAACCATTTTTGCTTCCGATGAGAGCAAAATGAGAAGGAAAAAAAGACGCCGGTAGGTGGGTGTGGCCGGTCTTTAAAGACTTGGGGAGGGTCCTTCTGATGGGAGCATGGGGGAGGGGCTAACCCAGTAAGTACTGACATGGAGTTCGTAAAGGGAAATATACCATGCCTGAAGTAGGGGCCTAAGTAGTCCTGAAAGCTCACATTATTTTTAATCTACTCAGTTTTTCTTTTTAGAAAAAAAGTGTCAATCCCTGGAAGTTGGTTTCTGCGATGCCATACAGATTACAGATAATTTTTTTTTTTTTTTCAACAATATTTTTTATTGTTTCACAAACAAATGCCAAATGTACATCACAAAAGTGTGGCAGGTCATCAAAAATAATGTAAACAGTCATGGGCGGTCACAAGTAAAATATCAGTGCACATTGACATCAACTTTGGTTACACAATAATAAAACAGTAAAATCAAAGAGCCACCTAGTCAGGAAATTGCATGGAAAGACTGGGAAATAGCAAAATAAGTCATCGGAACATTAATACATCACAAAAATAAAATCGAGTGATAGCAAGAGAGTCAAATGGAAAGAAGCTGATAAACATTGGGATCACTGTTGTCTGTACTCCAACCAGGGCTGCCAAATCCTTAGGAATTTATCATGGGTGTTATTGAGAAAACTAGCTAATTTTTCATTCACCATAATCCAATCCATTTTATGTTTAAAAGCTAGAATAGGAATAGCTCCAGCTTTCCATGCCTTAGCGATGGTTTGTTTCGCAGCCAAAAATATACATGTCAACAGTTTGTGTTGTAGTTTAGAGAAACCATCACATTTACCATTCAAAAGGGCTATCATTGGGTCTCTCCTCACATTAATGTTAAAAACAGAGAATATGATAGTGTGGATCCTAATCCAAAATCTAACCACCCTAGGGCACGTCCACCATATATGGTACATGGAACCAAGTTGTTGGCAGCCTCTAAAGCAATTGGGATCCGCCGTAGCAACCCCTTTCGCTATCCTATCAGGCGTCAAATACCATCGAAATAATACCTTGTAGGAGGCCTCCAGCAAAACAGTATTCATAGAACTAGATTTAGTGATTTCCCAACACTTCCCCCAATGTTCCATATCATATGAACATGAGATATCCTTCTCCCATGCCCTAACATAAGCGTGATCCCTTGGGTTTGATAGGTTATTTAAGGCGGAATACAATAGCGAGATCATTCCCGTGCGGAGGGAGGGGCGGATACACCAGCTTTCAAAAAATGTCAGACTATGTGGTGACCTTTCCCAGTGGGTTTTCAGTGAAGATATATAATGTAACACCTGCAACGCTCTAAAAATTTCAGATGACGGAAGGTCCCGTTGGGACTGGAGGAGAGCTATAGTAAGTGGGCCCCTAACGTTATAGCAGTCATAGATTCTAAGAATATTGCTAGAACTCCACCACCGGAAAAGGGCAACATTCTGTCCCGGCGTAAAATCCGGATTTTGGAGCAAAGGAGTAACCGGCGCCCATGGTGACATCAGTTTAGCTGAGTACCGAACACTATCCCAAACCTTCAAAGTGGCGCTCAAGCTAGGACTCTGGATCAAAGATCGTTTATGTGACATAGACCAAATTAACGCATCTGCTGAGTATGGGGCACAAATGTCGTTTTCCAATTGAACCCATTGCGGGCCCACCGTGCCCATATGTAGAAGCGGAATGGCAGTCAGTTGGGCAGCATAAAAGTAGTAAAGAAGGTTCGGGAGGCCCAAACCTCCCTGTGTCCTGGAAGCATATAAGGTCTTTTTATTAACCCGGGGTGGCTTATTATCCCATATATAGCGCATTATCTTCCCCTGAAATTCCTTCAAGTCCGGTAAACTAATGGAGACTGGTAGAGTACGGAAATAATACAAAAGTTTAGGTAGTATCGTCATCTTGATCGAGTTAATACGTCCCACCCAGGAAATATGATATCTACTCCATTCTTCCAGTAATTTAGTTAGGGAAACGTACAGTTTAGGGTAATTATGTTTGTATAAAGTCGAATACAGCGCGGTGAGGTTAACCCCCAATATTGAGATACAAATGGGCTGCCACTTAAAATCAAAGTTAAGCTTCAATAATTTAACCGCTTCGGGGGCAAGAGTCAGATTAAGAGCCTCAGATTTCTCATGATTGATAGTTAAGCCTGAAACATCCCCGAATTTCCCCAACAGGTCAAACAGATTAGGCAAAGAGGTAAGGGGTTGTGTCACAAGCATCGTTACATCATCTGCAAACAATGAGATTTTATGATGGGAACCATTAACTCGAAGACCGTGTATATTAGGATTAGCCCTGATAAGTGCTGCCAATGGTTCTATGGCAAGATCAAATAATATGGGGGACAATGGGCAGCCTTGTTTAGTGCCACGATGAATACCAAATAAAGAGGACTGATATCCCATCACCGATACATAAGCCGAGGGGGATTGATACAACGAATGTACCCAAGTTCGAAACTTCTGCCCAAAACCCCACAGATTAAGTATATGATGCAAATATGACCAAGACAGTGTGTCAAAAGCTTTCCCAATATCTCAGATTACAGATAATTTTTTTTAAAATTGTATCAGTATCCCTTTAATTTCTGTTCCCCATTCCAGAAAAGAAGGTTTTGAGTCCACATTCCATAAAAACCCACTGGGTTTTGATAGTCTTATATTTCACAAAACAGCAATGTTTTTCAATTCCTATGAAGGCTTAGTAAAGCAAGTGTTATGAGTAGTGATGGGCTAATCTGTGACGAAAAATTCACGAAACAAATAAGTCAATAGGCGTCCGAATAATTTTGACGCGCGACAATTCTGATGTGCAACATTTTTTTTTTGTCGCAGAGAATTTGTACCACTGTGAATTTTCGCCGCAGTTTCACGAAAACATTTGCAGTGGCAAATTGTGGAAATTCGCCACAAATCCATGCCTGGCGAACAAATTCGCCCATCACTAGTTAGGAGTTCCTTTAGTGACTCCTGTGACTAAGTATGTCCAGTGTACTGTATATAAGGTACTATTAGAATAGTTATCAGCATAATGACTTCAGCAAGAAGCTTTAGTTTGATGAGATAGCTAATTTTTATGCTTATAAATGACTCCAAAGCATGACCGAGTCAAAGTACTGTTCAGAACAACCAGAAAACTTTAATTAACTACACCTTGGGGCACATTTACTAAAGAGTGAATTGTGTTTTTTTAAATCCGGTCGGGTGATGGTAGGTGATCCAGGGGTCCCAAACCTTCGCGAATTGTTCCTGTTTGTCTAGTGCTATACTCGTCAACTTTTCCATAATGAACACTCCATCTATCCTGGTTTTTACATCAGAAAAAAACAATTTCGGAGTCAGCCAGGCTTTTGCTATCACCTGCTTTGTGGCCGTGAAAAAATGTGTAATTAAGGAGTATTGTGCCCTAGAGATAGCGTCAATTTTTTTGTGTAGGAGAGCTTCCTCAGGCCGTTTAGGTTTAGGTTCACTTGCAATACTGAATAGATCAGGTGGTATACCCGGATCCATAGGCGTTGTGCTCTGGTACAGTGCCAAAATATATGAGCCATTGTTCCAGCCTCGGAACAACCTCTAAAACAATTAGGGTTGGTTCGGGGATTCCATTTAGCTATGCGACTCGGAACTAAGTACCATCTGCTAATAACTTTATATACAGTTTCCTGCGCTAAAACGTTGGTGGAAGCACGTTTGGCACTTTTTTTCCTGCCAGTCTTGATCTTGCAATGTTAACGTCAATTCCATGTTCCACCTTTGTACATATTTTAAAGAGGCTATAGGCTGAGTATTAATGCTTTGATGGTAAATATGACTAAGAGAGCCTTTCATACTTGGCCGATGTAGGCATAATGAT
Organism: Xenopus laevis; assembly: GCF_017654675.1. NCBI lineage: Eukaryota > Metazoa > Chordata > Amphibia > Anura > Pipidae > Xenopus > Xenopus laevis. The sequence goes on from NC_054372.1 coordinate 87,849,896, forward strand.
TCAAAAAAAGTGTTAGGGCTAAAGGAGCATTTTTTCTGCACCGAAGTTAAGTAATGTCGGATTTGATTATATCTAGACATTTCCCGATCTGGGATACTATATCTATCTTTTAAAAACGACCAACTTATTATGTTTCCATGTAGTATGAAATGCCGTACATGGGTGAGGTTATTGTCACTCCACCAACTAAACTGTTTTGGTTGTAGCCCGGGCAAGAAAATCGGATTGTTAAATAAAGGCGCCATCGGTTGGTGTTTAGATATCCAATTGGGATTAGCTTTGATTTTGTGCCATATAGATAATGTGTGTTTTATTGTTGGAAAAGTCTCTGATCTATGGGAGTGCTTATGTGTCCAAAGAAAATCTCCCAGAAAGTTACATTGACAAATAGCTTGTTCCAATACAACCCATTTGGGAGGTTGAAGTAGAACAAACCAGTTCAACATTTGAGCTACCTGTGCTATAGAGTATTCACGAAGGTTTGAGACACTCAATCCCCCCATGGTTCTATGCCTATATAGTAGGCTCCGAGCAAGCCTTCTATTATTCCAAATTAACTGGAGACATGCATTTTGCAACCGAGATAACCAGTCTGCTGGTGGTGCTAAAGGAAGGGTGCGAAACAAATAAAGAATCCGAGGTAATATACTCATTTTTATGATATTAACCCTGCCAAACCACGAAACTGAAAGACTTTCCCAGGACTTCAGATCATCCATCAGGTGCTTAATGAAATTTTTATGATTAGTTTCACATAACGTGCCATAAGAATCTGTTAGGTGGATTCCCAAATACTTAAAGGAAAACTATATCCCCAAAATGAATACTTAAGCAACAGATAGTTTATATCAAATTGAATGACATATTAAAGAATCTTACCAAACTGGAATATATATTTACATAAATATTGCCCTTTTACATCTCTTGCCTTGAACCACCATTTCGTGACTCTATCTGTGCTGCCTCAGAGATCACCTGACCAGAAATACTACAACTCTAACTGTAACAGGAAGAAGTGAGGAAGCAAAAGGCAGAACTCTGTCTGTTAATTGGCTCATGTGACCTTACATGTGGTTTGTATGTGAGCACAGTGAATCTTACGATCTCAGGGGGCGGCCCTTATTTTTTAAAATGGCAATTTTCTATTTATGATTACCCAATGGCACATACTACTAGAAAAGTATATTATTATGATAATGGTTCATTTACATGAAGCAGGGTTTTACACATGAGCTGTTTTACTCAGTATCTTTTAATAGAGACCTACATTGTTTGGGGGGTATAGTTTTCCTTTAATAGATGTATTCGTCCAGGCGAAATCGAAATTGAGCTTCAACAATTTTATCATACTAGAGGACATATTAAGGGGTAATGCTTCAGATTTGGACACATTAATCTTCAGACCTGAAATCCCGTAAAATTTATCCAGAACACTAAACAAGTTTGGCAAAGAAATCATAGGTTTCAACAAAGTCAATAGCAAATCGTCAGCATATAAACAACATTTATGTTCTTGGTTCTCCACATTTATTCCACTGACATCCTGATTTTGTCGTATCAATGCCGCCAAGTATTCCATTGCCATTACAAATAAAATTGGTGACATTGGGCACCCCTGTCTTGTGCCTCTTTCAATTATAGTGGGGGTAGTAAGAAATCCATGATGTTTTATTTGAGCCGTGGGGTAATCATATAGAGCCTGAATAGAAGACAGAAAAGTCCCCGGAAACCCATATCGAAGCAGGACATACTTAAGAAAGTCCCAGGACAGTGAATCAAAGGCTTTCTCTATATCCAGTGAGAGGAGCACTGCAGGAGTGCCCCTCTCACTGGCCCAAAAGATTAGATCAATTGCCCTGCGGATGTTATCAGAGGGTTGTCTGTTAGGGACAAAGCTGGCCTGATCACTATCAAGGAGATCAGACAGAAACGTGTTCATTCGTTTAGCTAATATTTTCCCAATTAACTTCATATCATGATTCAATAAAGTGATCGGTCTGTGGTTTTCAATTACTTAATTACTATCCTTATTAGGTTTGGGAATAGCTGTTATAAAAGCTCTAAGAGAATCTGGGACAAACCGGTCTCCTGCTCTTATTGAATTAAATAGATTCACGATATGTGGGGTCAATTCTTTAGTGAAAGCCTTGTAATATGGGCATGTTAACCCGTCAGGTCCCGGGGCCTTTTGTGCCTTCAACGATTTAATAGCCCATTGTACTTCCTCCGCGGTAATAGCCTGATCCATAAAAGCCTTCTGTTCTAAAGTTAAAGTGGGAAGCCTTATTTCTCGGAACAATAAATCTGCTTTACATTTATCAAAATTCGTATGGTGCTTATACAGTTGTGAATAGAAGTCCTGAAATGACTCTGCTATTTTCTGGGGATTGGCTGTAATGGCCCGTTTTAGTTAGAATACTATGTATAGGGGGTACTTTATTTATATTCCGTAATTTATTCGCTAACATAGTGTCAATTTTATTGGCTTTTGTGTAGAACCTTTGTTTCATCCATCTAAGTTGTTTCTCTGTATCTTCCATAAGGTACAGATTCAATTCCGTTCTAAGTTGTCTAATATGACGGGAACCTTCATTACTAGGGTTTGCTCGAAATGTCTGTTCTGCCTGTTCCAGTTGACATGTCAATTGGCGGACTCGTTCCCTTTTTTCCTTCTGGAACATATTTTAATAAGAATTCCCCTAATATAGGGTTTGTGGGCTTCCCAAATTACCGACTGCCTGAGGTCCGGGGTGTCATTAATCCGAAAATAAGAAATTAACTCCCCTTCTAGTTGCGTACGCACTTGTGGGTTCGTGAGAATGGCTTCGTTCAGTCGCCATACAGGAGCTATCTTGGGGGATTGTAAATTTTGTATTGTGATTCTCACAGGATTAAGATCGGACCAAGAACACACCGGAATTCTAGCAGAAACAACATTTGTGGTTAAGGAGACACTAAGCAACACATAATCTATTCTAGAGTATGTTCCATTAGGGTTAGAATAGAAAGTATAGTCATTCTTAAAGGGGTTGCGCTCTCTCCAGGCATCAGCCAGTCCCATAGACTGTAGTTTAGTATGTATAACTTTAGACAGAGGTTCAACATATTTCTTATTGGGATTTAAAGGATCAAACCTATCCAGTCTAGCATTTAATGTTGCGTTTAGATCACCTACAATTATAATTTGCCCTTGAGTATGCTTAGACAGTGATGTAAAGAACCTGTTATAACATTTACTCTGTTTGCTATTGGGACTGTAGACCGATGCCAAGGTAGAGCGCCTCCCCTATGGTACAGACAATTATGACAAAATGACCCTGTGGGTCTGGTATACATTTCAATAGGTTGAAAGGCAAATTTTTATGAATAAAAATTCCAACCCCTTTCTGCTTTTTTTCCGCATTAGCTAGAAAAACATGTGGAAATTGAACATGAAAATACGTAGGCTGTGATACTTTGGAAAAGTGCGTCTCCTGAAGGAACAGTACCTGTTTTCCCATGGACATATAATAGCGAAATGCCATTGAGCGTTTGTGAGGGCTATTAAAGCCCTTCACGTTATGAGTGAGAAATACAGCCATCGGAAGGTTGAGGAGTGACGTTCAAAAATCATGTGCAATGTCCAGGTACAATAGGATATGCCATTCCAGTCTAAAGTAACATAGTTCAAGACCGTGGTCAATTCAGAAAAATTAAAATCAAAAGATAAGCAAAAAAAAAAAAAAAGTCATAGCAAGAGACAAAAAAATACTTAACTGTAGTAGCAAACAAATCCAAACTGCAATCCAGTGTGGATCCAAAAAAACTCAGCCATGGAGTAGAGGCCACGAAGGCGTATCCCGCCATGTCGTGGAAAATCTTCCCTAATGGCGGCATCACCGATGGTGTGGTGTAAGCTGTGAAGGAGCGATGTCCGTGGCTTATGTAGCGTGCCTATGTGACTAAGCCGTCTTCGACGTCCTGTCTTCGGGTCGTCTTCAATGGTGTCTGTTCCCATAAAGTGGCCAACGGGCCCTGTGGCGATGCACATGGTAAGATAGGCAGCACTCTCGGACTGCCAGAAGCGATCTCGTTCCCAATGATCCGTAACGCCCGAAGAACAGACAGTCCTTCTTCTGATGACTTAACAACATGCTGTTTATTATTGTAGTTAGTTAAAGGTAAGCTTAAATGGGACCCCCAACGGTACAAAATTTTCTGTTGTTGAAGAAGTTGCGTAATAGGGCGTAATGCTTGTCGTCGTTGTATTGTTGCACCCGCCAAGTCAGAGAAAATTTGATACGGATGGGAGTTATAATTCAAGTCTACAACACCTCTAACTGCCGCCATTACAGTTTCCTTAGTGGTATAATAGTGGAATCTGAGAACAATATCTCTAGGTGTCCCATTGTCTCTCCTGGGGCCCAGTGCCCTATGCACTCTGTCCAACTCTAATCAGGTTTTAGGCATTTCAGGAACCAATGTGGCCAGTAGCGCAGGGATGTCCTTATGCAAGTCTTTGACATCTTCACTGAGCCCCCTAATGCGAATATTGTTTCTACGGGACCTATTCTCGTAGTCTTCCAGGCTCTCCAACAAATCGTCATGCTGGGCAGATAGCCGGGCTATAGAGGCTTCGTGTGCATTAACCTGAACAACAACTTTGTCAAGTTTCAATTCAACCTGATCTGTGCGGTGGCCCAACTCTCGGATCTCCCTCGTAAGCTGCGCAGTTATATAAGCTGACATTTCCTCCAGCTCAGTGTGCAATAATGTTTTAAATTTGTGGAGGAGATTTATGTCGCTAATGTGTGGGGAGTCCTGAACTGTGCCCGAATAAGCGCTTACCGGACTATCCGTCGGGACATCCTCTGAATGCGTAGGGGAAGTTGGGCTTGGCTCCGCCATCTTGGGAGTATTCACCGCCGCGTCGTTCGAGTCAAAGAAATCCGTTAGCGGTTTCTGCGTTGCTTTCTTTTTAGGTTTAGTTTTGCCAGATCTGGGCATACTTCTCCAGGATTTGAGAAAAACAGAGAAACAACTTCATATTTGGTAGATTAGGAGGAAAAATCTTTTTGAAGATGGCATCTCCATAGCCTAATGGGCATATTGTCTTAAATTAAGATTTTTCTTTTTTAACTTCATCCTTTTAACACGTGTAGATCTTAGAGTGGCAATCACCTGAAACATTTACGGAATTTTGACTTCTTGTAACGGTCGGCACCCAATACCAGAACAAATGCCAAGCACCCTGGTCTCGGGTCATGCTTCACCAGTAGTGTGACCGCCTTTGGCTTCGGGAGGAGCCCTCAGCTTACTCAGATGCCACCTGGACTTAAACGGGAGGTACAGAGCAGGAGTTCTGGCCAGCAATGGGGCACGACTGTATAAGTCTTAAAGGCCAAAGGTCACGGTACAGACTGGAGTAGGCAAATTTGTGGTCAGACAGGCCGGGTCAAAGCAGGCAGAAAGCAAGAGTCGTCAGGCAAGCAAAGGGTCAAACCGGGTGATCAATCAGGAGGGTTAAGCAGAATCAAGGTCGGTTTCAGGCAAGGGTCAGGTTTCAGAGATCAGAGTAGTCAAAATAGCCAGGCAGGGTCAAACACAGGAATCAAGACAGACTAGAAGCTTAACAGCAAGGTACAAGGCACCAGGAACAAACCTATCACAGGCAACCACATAGTAACCAATGCCCCTTTAAATATATTTGAATTTGGCGCCATTGCGCGCTGACGTCATACATCAGCGTGCCTGTGCCTTTAAACGGCAAGAATGCGCGGCGTGCGCACTAGGGAGGAAGCCGCCGCACCACTAGACCACCAGGGTAAGAGTTCCTGACACTTCTTGAGTGATAATCTCGACCTGGACCACACAATGGGGATCGTTTATAAAGTTTGTGCAGCACATATTTATTCGCAAATAGTTGTATTGCCCATGTTTTTTCCTGAACACTAAAATATTGCACTGCTGTGCCCATCTTTCCGGTTTTTTGCAAATTCACATTCAGAACATATTTTCACGTTTGTGTGAGGCTGTTGTGTGTGATAATAGTGTTGACGTTAATGTAAATTTGCGAATCTATTTTGTGAATATTTTCTCCGCCACCAAAGTTGTGGCGTTATTGTGTTCATAAATATTCACAATTTTGCAGCGCTATACATATTTCACATTATATGATTTTCTAACTCTAGTGCACTTCATATTTGAGAAGATGTTTGGAGATGCACCAGTGCTACAGATAAATATCAACGCACTTGTATTTATATTTAGCATTGGTACTCATTCAGTTCATATGGTTCCTCTCTACAGAGCCTATCTCCTTATGACTTCTTTTAGGATTGAAAGATACTTAGGGGCAGATTAATCAAAATGGGAGATTAGCTTGCCACAGAAAACTCACCCACTTTCTATTCTTCCTATGGCATTTTTTAGAAGCATATTAACAAATGGCGAATTCTTAACTGCCACTCAGGGATAAATATGCTTCTAAAATTTCCATCAGAGTAAACAGAAAGTGGGTTAGTTTTTCTGTGGTGCGCTCTAATAAATCTGCCCTTTAATCTCTACCTTATATTTACATACCTGGGCCACTTTGCATGACGAGTGCAATTTGATGATTTACAAGTAATTAAAGGACAACTATACCCCCAAAATAAATCATCTATATCTATCTATACCCACCAAAATGAAGCAACAGATAGTTTTTATCATATTAATTGGCATGTTAAAGAATCTTACCAAACCCTTTTACATCTCTTGCCTTGAGCCACCATTTTGTGATGGTCTGTGTGCTGCCTCAGAGATCACCTGACTAGAAATACTGCAACTCCAACTGTAACGGGAAGAAGTGTTGAAGCAAAAGACACAACTCTGTCTGTTAATTGGCTCATGTGACGTAACAAGTATAGTTTGTTCGGTTTGTTTGTGTTTGCAGTGAAACCTACGATCCCAGGGGGCGGCCCTTATTTTTTAAAATGGCAATTTTCTATTTATGATAACCCAATGGCACATACCACTAGAAAAGTATATTATTATGAAAATGGTTTGTTTACATGAAGCATGGTTTTACATGAGCTGTTTTATGCAATATCTTTTTATAGAGACCTACATTGTTTGGGGGTATAGTTTTCCTTTAAAGATTCTTGATCCTTGGTTTTTTTTTATTTACAATAGCACTTAACAATGCTATTTTGCATTTCAAAAACTGACTTTGTTTACCTACAACATTTACATCTCATCATTTGAATATTCTATAT